>NC_083592.1:49826219-49931219 GCF_027579695.1 Neoarius graeffei
TCTCACTGTGTGGTAGCTCAGAGGGTTACCTGGCTCCAAGTAGCTGAACTGAGCCAGTGACCTCATCTCCAGATGATCCAGTTCGAAGGTGTCGGCCTCCCGGCCAGCCAGCGCCCTCACCACCTGCTTATTGACCATACACACGCAGCCGAGCTGCACCAGCGCCCGGAACAACAGCGGCACCTGCAGGACCGACACACAAACACACTTAAAAATAAATAACAGCGAGTGAAGATTCCTCTGAAAAATTTACAGGATATTATTTGACCAGCCTTTTTTTTTTTTTTTTAAACTCAATATAAGAAAAGAAAATGACATTATTTAACTGATAATCTAAATCCGGAAGCTAAGGTGATACCAGGGAAGGTTTTCTTGATATTTTAACCCCAAACACCAGACATGAATCCTCTACATGTTCTCCATGAATGAAAAGAGAGCACTGAGATCCGATTATTTAATATTTTTGTTCCAACTGCTTTTGCATTAACAATAGTGAGTCATCAAATGCTAGAAATTAAACTGAGCTTGAAATCGAATTAAATCTTTAATTCGTTGCCATTTTGCTCCATTAGAGGCCACTGATAATGGATTTAATCGAATTGTTTTGATCAAGAAAACAAAATCTTAACGTAATAACAATAATAATAACAACTAGATAGATACTGTGACTAAAGTCACAGTGATTTGCACTAGCTGACATGAAAAAAAAGGAAAACAAACAAACAAACAAAAAAAACTTTGACTGAAAAAAAAAATCATGAAAATTGACAGTTATAAGTGACTGACAAAAGCCCGTTTTCATGGCTCATTCTGGTTCGGTGATCCAGATCAGCACCAAAAGTCATAGCAACATAATTCAGCCCAGAGGTATTCTTCATGTGAAATTTGCTGATGATTGGCTGAAAACTGAGGGAGAAATAGCATCCTAAAAAAACATTAGGAGAATAATAATAATAAAGTAGATAGATCCTGTGTGAGAGTAACAATTTGCGTCAGCGCTGCTCTCGCAAATTAAAATTGGTTTATTAGCATTATCCAAAATAAAAATTGACTCTTACTAATGCTAACAAGAGTTCTCCGAGAGCACAATATCCCCTGCTAGCGACTCGGCCATAACTCTGGTAAAATGCAACTGAATTGAACGAAATTACAATATGCGTATTACTGACATATAACAAAGAATCCTGTCAGGTTTCGTGAAATTCCTCGAGAAATTGTGAATGATTTCAGAAGGTGAGTACCCTTCCTGGGACGGACAGACAGACATCGTCACGACATAATCCCTCTTCGGGTCTTTCGGCCAGCGGGGGATAATAAAAATTGTGAGGGAAGTTGATTTCAGAAAGCAAGCGCACCTTGATGAAATTGCCAAAGTACAAGTTTGTTAATAATCAAAGCCATAACTCTGGTAAAATCTGCCCAAATTAAACGAAATTTCAATATGTGTATAACTGTCATATAACAAAGCCTTTTACCAAGTTTGGTGAAATTCCTCCACAAACTGTCAGAGGAGTTGATTTCAGAAGAACGTCCACCCTCATGAAATTGCCAAAGTACAAGTTATTTAATCAAGGGTCAAAACTCTGGGAAAATTTCACAAATGAAATTAAAATCGCAATATGCGTATTAGTGTGATATAACAAGGCCTTTTACCAAGCTTCGAGAAATTCATCCAAAAATTGTGAGAGGAGTTGATGTCAGAAGGCGAGCGCACCTTCATGAAATTGTCAAAGTATAATTTTGTTTAATCAAGGGCTGTAACGCTGGTAAAATGTGACCCAATTGAACGAAATTACAATACGTGTATTACCGACATATAACAAAGAATCCTGCCAAGTTTTGTGATGTTCCTCAAAAATCGTGAGAGGAGTTGATTTCAGAAGGTGAGCACCCTTCCCGGGACGGACGGACGGACAGACGGAAATCGCCATGACATAATCCCCCTTCGGACCTTTCGGCCAGCGGGGAATAAAAACGATCTATAAACAAAGACAAACACACACAACTCAGCTAATAAGGATATAATTGAAAAAAATTCTAAGAACAAATACCTGTATACAATCTAAAATAAATCTAATTAATTTATCCTAATAACCACATACGACGTCAAAAAACAATAATTATAATCAACAGTATATAAATACAGCGCAAAACTATGAGCATCTGTTATGTGGTCGAGTAACAAACAAACAAACAAACAAACAAACAAACAAACAAACAAAAACCTTTTTACTGAGGTTACACTGTTAACTGATTAACACTGATTTTTCGTGTTTATTTATTATACTAAAGTATTCAAACAAACACTTTGTTGTTGTGTTGTTTTGCTTGAGGTTGGCAACCGTAGAATTAAATAAATAAATAAATAAATATATATATATATATATATATATGTTATTTACCGGGCGGCACGGTGATGTAGTGGTTAGCACTGTCGCCTCACAGCAAGAAGGTCCGGGTTCGAGCCCCGTGGCCGGCGAGGGCCTTTCTGTGCGGAGTTTGCATGTTCTCCCCGTGTCCGCGTGGGTTTCCTCCGGTTTCCCCCACAGTCCAAAGACATGCAGGTTAGGTTAACTGGTGACTCTAAATTGACCGTAGGTGTGAATGTGAGTGTGAATGGTTGTCTGTGTCTATGTGTCAGCCCTGTGATGACCTGGCGGCTTGTCCAGGGTGTACCCCGCCTTTCGCCCGTAGTCAGCTGGGATAGGCTCCAGCTTGCCTGCGACCCTGTAGAACAGGATAAAGTGGCTACAGATAATGAGATGAGATGTTATTTACCAGCTGGGAGGTCCGTATCGTGAAACATACCTGCCAACCTTGGAAAAAAATGTTGAGTAGCAACTTATCGCGGCGGTGCAGCGCAGCACGGCGTGAGGTCAGGCACATTTGCTGATCAGTATTGATTGTAATGAGGGAGCATGTGAACAATGTATTACTAAGCACGGAGTTCCCACTCACCACCATATCTAGTTATTCAACATACAAGCAGACTATGAAGAAAGCAAGAAGTCTTTTAATGAAAAGGCATGAGTATATTTCCAATGCTTTCACCAAGACATTTGGCACAAGGCAACTGTGCCCGAAAAATATGTCCTTTATACAGACCTTAAACTTAAAGATAAGGGATAAATGTACTGCCTTTGCATATTGTGTCTTAAATACATTGGGAATTATAAACAACAAAGAATCCCAAATAGCATGCTATGTCCCTTTTGACATTTAGCATTATATTGTATAGATAACAGAAAAACCACAGGGCTATTGAGGTTTTTCACCCACGTGACCAAGTCATGTGATGCTGCCATTTTGGACGTCACGGCTCGAATCAGTTTGAATGCGAGGAAGGCGACAAAAGAAAAAGGAGCGAGATGCAGAAAACACCTTCACTATCCAGCGACGTAGGGCATTTACAGGGCGAGCAGAGGGAGAGGTATTTGCAAAAATTGAGGTTAGCAGGCTTAGAGAACGACGTTTACCTGTTTCCACCAGGATTGTTCACTGACGTACGGAAGTACACGAAGCCCTCGTCTTTACCTGACTTCGGCCCACATGATCTGTATACCTATGCCGTTAAAAACCCATCGCCATACACAGGTATTGATCTGAAAGCGTATAAGAGTTTGGATGCCTACAAATATTTTGTGTCAGGCTGGGTAACATGCCTACATCAGCGGGTCGTCCCTGGAGCCGGTGGTCGCCATCTGATTACAGCTAAGGTTTGTTCCCATTTTTATTTACTTTCGGTCCTCAGGATAAACAAAATGTTATTAAATGTCATTGAAATAACTTCTTAGTCTGTTGAGGCATGGCCCGTTATAAATTTGCTGTTACCAGGCAATGACCAAGAACTGTATTATTAGGGTCGGTGTCTGTGTTGTAGCAGTACACTAGCAGCTAGCTGTTAGCACTAGCTAATGTCAACAACAGTAGCTAGTATGTTACTGTAGCAATGTTTACGTTCAGTCATTTGGATGACTGTTAAAACCTTTCAGTCTCAAGTTTTTCCTTTACTGGATTTACTAGTTTACTGTAATTATGATCCGGCAGCTATTTACACCGGATCCAGTGTAAATAGCTGCCGGAGCCAACATCCGAGGTTCCGGAGTGCGCTCCGGTTTGCTCCCCCTCAAATTAAGCCCTGTACAGGTAAATAGCTGCCGGAGCCAACGTCCGAGGTTCCGGAGCGCGCTCCGGCTTGCTCCCCCTCAAATTAAGCCCTCAGGGTTAAGCCCAAAGTTCTACTTTGGTCTCATCCGCACACAAAACATTTTTCCAATAGCCTTCTGGCTTGTCCACATGATCTTTAGAAAACTGCAGATGAGCAGCAATGTTCTTTTTGGAGAGCAGTGGCTTTCTCCTTGCAACCCTGCCATGCACACCGTTGTTGTTCAGTGTTCTCCTGATGGTGGACTCATGAACATTAGCCAATGTGAGAGAGGCCTTCAGTTGCTTAAAAGTTACCCTGGGGTCCTTTGTGACCTCGCCAACTATTACACGCCTTGCTCTTGGAGTGATCTTTGTTGGTCGACCACTCCTGGGGAGGGTAACAATGGTCTTGAATTTCCTCCATTTATACACAATCTGTCTGACTGTGGATTGGTGGAGTCCAAACTCTTTAGAGATGGTTTTGTAACCTTTTCCAGCCTGATGAGCATCAACAACGCTTTTTCTGAGGTCCTCAGAAATCTCCTTTGTTCGTGCCACGATACACTTCCACAAAGATGTGTTGTGAAGATCAGACTTTGATAGATCCCTGTTCTTTAAATAAAACAGGGTGCCCACTCACACCTGATTGTCATCCCATTGATTGAAAACACCTGACTCTAATTTCACCTTCAAATTAACTGCTAATCCTAGAGGTTCACATACTTTTGCCACTCGCAGATATGTAATATTGGATCATTTTCCTCAATAAATAAATGACCAAGTATAATATTTTTGTCTCATTTGTTTAACTGGGTTCTCTTTATCTACTTTTAGGACTTGTGTGAAAATCTGATGATGTTTTAGGTCGGATTTATGCAGAAATATAGAAAATTCTAAAGGGTTCACAAACTTTCAAGCACCACTGTAACTTTTAATGTGATGGTTATAAATAGTGTGCGAAATACCCTGTACACTGCAAACTAGCGACAGATACGCGATAGATAGCTGAGGTAAGCTAATCAGTCAGCATACCGTAGCAAGCTACCAAAACCTGAGGCCACAATAACCAACCTACAAGACTGAATATGATAAATGATGGAAATAGTGGAAAAACTGGAAATAGTGAATGAAAATAAAAATATACTGTTTTATTTATTGAGTCACCACACAGGCCTACTCTCGTTGAATAAAGTGAGCTGAATGACCGCCAAACTGAGTTCGGCCAGGTTCTAACGTCATAGCAAAACAAAATACATCACTGATTCCTTCACATTCAGAAAGGTTAAAAACATTCATCATACGTTCAAAAACGTTCATCATAGTGTGGCACTGTATTATCTAATTCTCACTGCTTATAACTCTACACCTACCCGGTGGAGATGAGCTGGGAAACTGAAGACTGAAGGAACAGTATTGAAAAGTATTTTTCCAGTCTCACCTGTGAAAGGTAATCCAATATGGCGGCGAGGATGACGTGCGGCGTCTATGTTTATATGTCTATGCCTTTCTCCATCACTCACACTTACTCTTATTGAAGCAGCACGCAACAAGCCTCAACAGGAACTACGGGTGACTCGCAGGGCCAAATTAGAATTTGCGTTAACGGCACTATTTTTTTTAATCGCGATAAATTGAGATCGCGTTAACGCATTAACTTTGACAGCCCTAATTTTTTTTTAACGCTGAACCGTTTCTTTTTTTTTTTATTAAAGGCAGTTATGTTTAATGACTTGAGGGTGCTAAAAATTGTAATCATGAATAAATTCAGAATAACTGCCCAGCCCTAGTTTAGAACAGTGCTCAGTCCTGAGACGTTCAGCTCCGTTTACAGTCAGTTCGAGGTAAAGTGATGCTTTTTATCGCTGTTATCTGACCCGTCTGTCTGTTCCATTACCTGTGTCTCGTACACGCCCTCTATGTCTGGGGCAGAAAGGTCTGCATTGATCTCATTGATGTGTTCCTGATACATGTCCTCAGGCACAGAGTACTGGTACAGATAATACACCACGTTGGAGCGCGGCAAAATCCGGTTCACCTGAATATTTAAAGAAAGAAAGAAAGAAAGAAAGAAAGAAAGAAAATCCCTTTCATTAAAAACTATTTCTTTTCAACCACCATTGACCGTCACAAACATTATTATAGAGCTTTTGAATAAACACCAGTGGTATCTCAGTATAAACAGACCTTTTTATACGTGGCCCCCTCGTCCTGCTTGGGCACTCTTTGATTGACATAAAAGACTCGTGGGATATTAAGCTTCATGCAGTGCAGGTCAGTACCGATCACCGCCCACAGCTTATACAGGCCTGGGTGACTGGTTTCTGCAATCTAGAGGATAAAAGACATTTATAGTCTGAGGTTTAATAGTTAAAAATACCTGGGACGTTCCTGGGATAGACCGCAACCTTGATGAGGATAAAGAAGAGCTGAAAGAATGTACAACCCCGATTCCAAAAAAGTTGGGACAAAGTACAAATTGTAAATAAAAACGGAATGCAATAATTTACAAATCTCAAAAACTGATATTGTATTCACAATAGAACATAGACAACATATCAAATGTCGAAAGTGAGACATTTTGAAATTTCATGCCAAATATTGGCTCATTTGAAATTTCATGACAGCAACGCATCTCAAAAAAGTTGGGACAGGGGCAATAAGAGGCTGGAAAAGTTAAAGGTACAAAAAAGGAACAGCTGGAGGACCAAATTGCAACTCATTAGGTCAATTGGCAATAGGTCATTAACATGACTGGGTATAAAAAGAGCATCTTGGAGTGGCAGTGGCTCTCAGAAGTAAAGATGGGAAGAGGATCACCAATCCCCCTAATTCTGCGCCGACAAATAGTGGAGCAATATCAGAAAGGAGTTCGACAGTGTAAAATTGCAAAGAGTTTGAACATATCATCATCTACAGTGCATAATATCATCAAAAGATTCAGAGAATCTGGAAGAATCTCTGTGCGTAAGGGTCAAGGCCAGAAAACCATACTGGGTGCCCATGATCTTCGGGCCCTTAGACGGCACTGCATCACATACAGGCATGCTTCTGTATTGGAAATCACAAAATGGGCTCAGGAATATTTCCAGAGAACATTATCTGTGAACACAATTCACCGTGCCATCCGCCGTTGCCAGCTAAAACTCTATAGTTCAAAGAAGAAGCCGTATCTAAACACGATCCAGAAGCGCAGACGTCTTCTCTGGGCCAAGGCTCATTTAAAATGGACTGTGGCAAAGTGGAAAACTGTTCTGTGGTCAGACGAATCAAAATTTGAACTTCTTTACGGAAATCAGGGACGCCGTGTCATTCGGACTAAAGAGGAGAAGGACGACCCAAGTTGTTATCAGCGCTCAGTTCAGAAGCCTGCATCTCTGATGGTATGGGGTCGCATTAGTGTGTGTGGCATGGGCAGCTTACACATCTGGAAAGACACCATCAATGCTGAAAGGTATATCCAGGTTCTAGAGCAACATATGCTCCCATCCAGACGACGTCTCTTTCAGGGAAGACCTTGCATTTTCCAACATGACAATGCCAAACCACATACTGCATCAATTACAGCATCATGGCTGCGTAGAAGAAGGGTCCGGGTACTGAACTGGCCAGCCTGCAGTCCAGATCTTTCACCCATAGAAAACATTTGTCGCATCATAAAACAGAAGATACGACAAAAAAGACCTAAGACAGTTGAGCAACTAGAATCCTGCATTAGACAAGAATGGGTTAACATTCCTCTCCCTAAACTTGAGCAACTTGTCTCCTCAGTCCCCAGACGTTTACAGACTGTTGTAAAGAGAAAAGGGGATGTCTCACAGTGGTAAACATGGCCTTGTCCCAACTTTGAGATGTGTTGTTGTCATGAAATTTAAAATCACCTAATTTTTCTCTTTAAATGATACATTTTCTCAGTTTAAACATTTGATGTGTCATCTATGTTCTATTCTGCATAAAATATGGAATTTTGAAACTTCCACATCATTGCATTCCGTTTTTATTTACAATTTGTACTTTGTCCCAACTTTTTTGGAATCGGGGTTGTAAAAACAATCTAGTGGAAAGCCATCCTGGAAGAATGGAGAAAGAGGGAATTAATCTGGAATGTAATGTTCAACAAGGACACTGATGTGACACCGAGGTGTCCAAATACTTTTGGCTATGGTGCGTTTAAATACATTTCAAATACTCAGAATATATTCGAAACTCCTGTAAAACCACTGAGCTTGAGATAAAATCTGGACAGCTCAGAGCCTATTCCCCGCTGTAGAGACGAGTGAAGCCATCTGGCCGCCATCTTACCACTCCCATCGCGTGTATTTGGCTTGTGGGTTAAACCGTGGTATCCGATTAAATTTGTCCCAAGAAAAGTATCTCCTGACTTCTTTCCCCCTCCTTTCATTACCTCTCCTCTTATTTTCTCAACTTTACCTACATTACTTCTTCTAATCGCGCTCCCCTTCACTGTTATTGTTTTTTTTTCCCTTTTCCAGTTCAGTCTCATCATTTTTTTTGAACAGCTATTTTACTACTAGAATTATTTCAGAGATTATTTCAGTTTTTCCTCTTATACAGTGTACCTTTCTCTTTCATATATTTCTTTTTCCTTTTATATGGGTCTGTCTCAGAAACTGGGTACTGTGGGGGTACCCCACTAAATATACTCAGTCAATAAACTATACGGTTTTGAATGGTGATGTTGGTTTTAATTTGAAATAAAATGATGAAAGAAATAATACAGATAAAACTAAATCTTTGATGTGAATACTCTATTCAGAATTTGGCAAAAATTCTGCAAATTTGTGGAAAACTGGCGGCTTGATCTGGGACATGATAAATGGTTGACTACATCGCATTCCCTTAAAAAGGTTGTAGTCCACTGAAAAGTCTACAGTTATCACTAATTGTATTTTAAGTTGTAACTTTATACACCTAAGGATTGGTGCGCTCACAGAATAATCATAACCGTAATAAAACATCATGCAAAATATTTGATCACCGTCGTAACTCCATTTTCCGCAAACCCAAAACCAATACGATCGTGTGTTTTGATCTAAACGGAAAGTCTTAGGGTCGAGGTCACTACCTCACCAAAAATAGTAACTTAAAATCACTACGCCATATAAAATAGTTATAAATCTGCGATTTTGTTTTTTAAAACAAAAGCTGAAAGTTAGGTATAGAATATGTTTCTTACAGAATATGTTACGATGGTAGCTGGTCTTGTATGAATTTCTGAGCTATAAAATGAGTTGTGGTCTATTTTTTACCGTAGCGTGTTATTTGTGTGCGGGGAAGGACACACATTAACAATTTGCATGTGTAGAATGGAATTTTCCGCTCCAACAGTTAGAAGTTGATCGCGCTTCCATTTGCGGTCTTTCTGTTACGCGGGTGATCTGTTCGGACGTTATCGCTAAAAAGGTGAATTTTGACAGTTTTATTTTGTTTTAGTCTTGCAGTATAAGGCAATAGAATGTTTCTTTTTCATCTTACTTTCATATTTCGTAGTGTTTGTGTATTTTTGGCCAATATTTTGCAACCATGGTCAATTTAGATCGAACTTTTGATAGAATCTACGGCCAGTCATTTTGCCCCGCCCCCGCCTCGCGCTCCGTCCGGTGCGGTAGTGATGTCCCGTTGCTCGCGCGCCGCAGCAGAGACCCGCGCGACCTTCAGCCGGTACAGTCGCTGTTCTTTTACCGCCGCCGTTATTCTCATCTTTCCGGTGTGTTCTTGATTTTTCCATTGTGTCCTATTTCGCCGTATCAAATACCCAAAATGTATCATATTATTCATATTTAAGTGAATAAATCAATTCAGTCATCATAACTTGGCATTTTTAAACCCAAGCAATCAAAAAGAGGAAATTTATTCAATATTTTCACTCATCTGTGAAGGAGGAGCTTTAATTCTTCATGATGGAGTTATTTTATATGGAAATCAATTTTACAAAAGCATTAGAATTGTAATAAAAAAAATTTTCCACGGTGGAGGCCAGATAAAGCAAGATACTATCTTTATTCTTATTAAACATGACAAAAGAAACATTGAGTGTTCGGTAAATGCAAAAAAAAAAAAAAAGTAAAATTAGAAAATGTATTTTTTGACCATAATGTCTCAAATGAGAGACCAGTTTCTGAGACGGACCCGGATATAAATATTAAAATAAGCAGCAAAGTTTGTCTTGAGCTAACGTCATTTCTCGATGGATTTTCACCAAATTTGGCAAGTAGGTCTGGGGATGACTCGGAATTTTGCAGATATAAACAATATTCATGTAGGGGCCCCAGGGAGGTCCCTGGGGAGCACAACATCCACCCACCCCCTCCCTCAATACCTTTCATGTTACATTTATCAACACACACACTCGACAGATCTTCACTAAACTTGGCACGTAGGTACAGGAGATAGCCACAATTTGGCAGAACTCAGAAATTCCATATTTGGGCCCCAGGGTGGTGGGCGTTTGGATTTTTTGTTTGTCTTGGGTTAACATCACTATTTCTCGACGGATCTTCACCAAATTTGACACGGAAGTCTGGGGGCAACCCAGAATTTTGCAAAACCCAGGCAACGCCAGGTAACCTGCTAGTTTATCTATGAGGGTAAGTCAAAAAGTTCGAAGACAGATGTCATAATTTCAAAACGTGTGAAAGACATACCCCAGAATCAGTGCCGTATTAAGCCAATGCGGTGCCCCTGGGCACTATACCTCAAGTGCCCCCCCCCCCCCCCCCACCACCACCACCCTGCGCGCACGCGTTCAGTAACCTCCTGCACACATTCACAAAGCTTGCCCTTTGCTTTTAAAAATAGTAGCATATACATAAACAATAGTACACATAAACAAGGTCATTCTTCCTCATTGAAAATTTATTAAGTTATTTATTAAGTGAACTGATCTCTACCTGGCTTAAAGTGGCTTCGCACATATCCTCCTCCCCGGGGTCTCCCTCGCTCCCATCTTCCTCAAGGGGATCGTCGTCGTCGCCGACCCCTCGGCTAACACTGGCTGTGGTTGTAGCATCTCCCCGGCTAGTGCTAGCAGGGCCATCTCCCTCACTAGCATCGCTGATTTCACTAGCTTCGGCTTCAGCGCTGGTAGTGACAGCAGTTGTCGATGTTTTTATAAAAAAACGATCTAACACTGGAACATTTTTAATTGCAGCTACACGCCTGGAGTCTCTTTTTTAAAATTTTCTCTTCGCACAACCACTCAATTGATATCTGTCCATTTTTCATTTCTACCGCCGTTTTTAAAAAATTGATAAATTTCACCGTAGGTGGACTGGCTCAACTGACAGGTTGAGGAAAGGGGGGTTAATGGTCACATAGGCCACTCTTGCTCAGAATTATGATTATTATTGTTGTTCTTATGAAATTAGGGTTCATAATGAATTATATATGACTATTTAACAATGTGAAGTGTATAACCATTTTAAGTGTACAAACATTCACGAAAAATATTTTTAAAGTTTCTGTCATGTGGTGCCCCCCCCCACTGGCTGTGAGTGGGTAGTGCCCCTGGGCACTGTGCCGCAGGCCCATATAGTTAATCTGGCCTTGCCCAGAATTCTACAAAGAAGGAATTCTCGGCTGGAAACACCGTTTGCAGAAGTGTTTAGACTTAAATGGAGGATATGCAGAGAAATAGCTTTGTTATTTTCAGAAATGATTTTTTCAGTTTGTCTTAGAACTTTTTGACTTACCCTCGTGTGTATATATACTTATACACACACACACACACACACACACACACACACACACACACACAATCAATACTCACAGGTGAAATGTCCGTCCACAACCTTTGACCTGACAATTTGTACAGTTCACTGCTGCACATGCAGGCATTTTTCTTCTAAATTTTTCTCACCAACTACATAAATAACTTGTCCAATTTTACGTAGCTTCCAGTAGTCTAAATGACAGTTCCGCACCGCGATGGGAATGGTAAGATGGCGGCCAGCTGGCTTCGCTCCGATGAGCCTATGAGCTCTCCAGATTTTATATAGGAGCTCAGTGTGTAAAACACATTCTTGTGTAAATTCTCCATTACGGAATCCAGGGACACGTCGGCCGAAACGAATCCGAGAAAATCGCAAAATAATCTTTTTTTTTTTTTAAATTTGTGATTTTCGTTTTTTTCCATAATGTGCAAGTTGAGATCTTGAAGAATGCAATCAGTATTTCAGATAATAGATTGTTTTGTTGGAAAAGCATACATTTTTTGTTGCAAATTGTCTCGTTTTTGTCAGGACTGTAGCCTGCTGGGGGGTGTGGGTAAATTACCATATGGGCCATTCACGTGACGATTTAAGTCTTTTGTGGGGTTTTTTCGCGAATCAGCTGTATGATACGAGCTGAGCTCGTGGCTACTTAAGCTGCATACAGGCATGTAATTTCACTATGGAATGAGCAAGCTAAACAGAGCGCAGAGGAGCTGAAACACCGCGAAGCAAACAGACGCACGGTAGTTACATCGGAGATAACCATTTCTAGCAAAAAAACCCCAACCAAAAGGAAGTGTTCTAGGACTACATATTCCATCGGAGGCATTGATGTGCGCAAGGCGACGTTTCTCTTTCTGATGGGGTAAGTTTATTAATCTAAGGTTGTGTGGTTATTTTTGCATGTAACGGAGAGTGTTGTGGTTTGGTTACATGAAACTAGCGTTGTGTTAGTTGTTATCATCGTGCTATCTTTCTTTCTTACGGTGTGAGTAATTTTTCAACCACAAAACGTTAAAGTATACTTTAGGACTTATTTTTGTACTTCATAATTGTGTTGGGCATACTTTGCATGGAAGGAAAATTGACGTGGTGATCTTTGTTTACATGAAAGTAGCATCGTGCTAGCTAGTAGGGGGTAGGGCTTTCCTTAATGTCATGCAAATGAGCACCATTATGTGCCCGCCCTACACCCAGAGTAACTGAGAAGGAAAACTCTGAGGGCGATTTTCTCCCTTTCCTGTTTTAAGAGGTATACACTTTCAAAAGGCCACACATTCTTCAAATATTGTCAGATCTCCACATGGAAGGCATCATTGGAAAGCTTAGAAACTGTACTTTCTGAATCTGTCAATAACTCAAAATGCCCCCGGGCCGACATGTGTCCCTGGATTTCGTGATCTGACACTTGTTTCTGGCAGCCCTCAGTAAAACACTGTGTGGATTTCATTACTATAAAATTCTCAGACTTGACATCTAGTATTTGCTAATCCTGATCGTTTACGCCGTCGTACCTGTACGATTTGCCAGGGCATGTCCAGAATGCTCCGGGCTGTCCTGCGGAGGAAGTTCCCAAGTCCTGTGCTTGGTCCGCCCCTGATCACTCCGCCTCCGGTTGGCTGAGCCTCTCCGTCGAGCATGCGCCGTCTCTTCCTTCGCTCTTTCCTCTGCCGGATCTGCAGCTCCCACTTCTTCTTATGGTACCGCAGCCACACCAGCCTCTCCTCCTAAATACACATTACAAGCCTGGAGTTACAAATATGTCGCTGTTTCTTAAATTGTCTAAATCAGGGGTTTTCAAAGTGTGGGAGAGTCAGCCCCCCCCTCAGAGAGCAAATAAACAACAGCGCCCCCCTTATAGTTTTTGTTGTTGCTATACTTAATGTTCCATTCGTACTTAAAAAATGGTTGTTGTACACATTTTTATTTTTTTCTTTTGCACATTTTAAACATCTGTGCTTTTTGAAAACATCTTTTTTACACATTTTAAACATCTGTGCTTTTTTAAAACATCTTTTTTACACATTTTAAACATCTGTGCTTTTTAAAACATCTTTTTTACACATTTTAAACATCTGTGCTTTTTAAAACATCTTTTTTTACACATTTTAAATATCTGTGCTTTTTTTAAAACATCTTTTTTACACACTTTAAACATCTGTGCTTTTTAAAACATCTTTACACATTTTAAACATCTGTGCTTTTTTAAAACATCTTTTTTACACATTTTAAACATCTGTGCTTTTTTAAAACATCTTTTTTTACACATTTTAAACATCTGTGCTTTTTAAAACATCTTTTTTACACATTTTAAATATCTGTGCTTTTTTAAAACATCTTTTTTACACACTTTAAACATCTGTGCTTTTTTAAAACATCTTTTTTACACATTTTAAACATCTGTGCTTTTTTAAAACATCTTTTTTACACATTTTAAACATCTGTGCTTTTTAAAACATCTTTTTTTACAAATTTTAAACATCTGTGCTTTTTGAAAACATCTTTAACACATTTTAAACATCTGTGCTTTTTTAAAACATCTTTTTTACACATTTTAAACATCTGTGCTTTTTAAAACATCTTTACACATTTTAAACATCTGTGCTTTTTTAAAACATCTTTTTTACACATTTTAAACATCTGTGCTTTTTAAAAACATCTTTTTTACACATTTTAAACATCTGTGCTTTTTTAAAACATCTTTTTTAACACATTTTAAACATCTGTGCTTTTTTAAAACATCTTTTTTTTTTACACATTTTAAACATCTGTGCTTTTTGAAAACATCTTTTTTTACACATTTTAAACATCTGTGCTTTTTTAAAACATCTTTTTTACACATTTTAAACATCTGTGCTTTTTTTTTTAAACATCTTGTTTTACACATTTTAAACATCTCATAGCATCGTTAGCTAGCACCTCTTGGCAGACAACACACTGTGGCAGTGGAGCATCTTCAGATCCAGTCCATGAAAATCCAAACTTTAAATAATCGTGGTCATACTTCCTTTTTTTTTTGCTTGGCCCAGACTCTGTCTCCTCACTCACTGTAGCTTTAGGTACTAAAAATTGATCCATTTTGTCTCTGGCAAAGGCTAGCTGAAGTTCGCTAAATGTCCGCGATAGTAACTTATTCTGGTTTATTTTTCCTCACGTTGCGCCCCCCCCGAAGAACTCTGGCGCCCCCTAGGGGAGGCGCGCCCCACACTTTGAAAAGCCCTGGTGTAATTCATTCCGACACCTTACGGTATGACGCAGGTTTCTGGCTGGGTGATGTGTGCGTGTTTTTTTTTTTTTAAATGGCAGCTGTGTGCTTAGCTCTTTTTATTTTATGGTACTGTGCTGTGTGCAGTACCTGTGTTGTACCCATAGGTGGCGGAGGACCCAGGATCTCTCTCCAGGACTGTGTGAGCTCCAGCTCCTGAGACTCAGTCTGGCTGTCGTCAGCCTTAGATGCTCGCTTCCTCTTAGTACTAACGAGGATGGCAGGCTGTAGGGGGCGCTGCGGAGCTCCAAAATCCTCCATATCGGTCGTCTCGCCTGGCTCGAGCTGATTGGTCACCTGAGAGAGCGAGCGAGCGAACGAGAGAGAGAGAGAGATTATGCATATCGACAGTAGAACTCTAGCTGTGTGCACGTGTGTGACGCTGCACACCTGTCTCTTTCCTTCACTGGTGAACATCTCGCTGATTTTCTTCTGCTTGTAGATGTCGTTCTTTTCCAGAAGCTTCTTATGCAGCCAGTCCGGATGACGCACTCGCGGCACTGGGTTTTTCACCTGCGTAAAAACAAATATCGCATTGAATAATAAAGGAATTTATAAAAACCTGAACAATCTCATGCTGCTAGATTTCTCACCTACAAAAGTCCAGATAAGCAGCTAACACGACAGAGCGAAGTCATTAGTTCATGACTTATTAACAAGATTACTTGGGTTCATAGTGGCGTTCAACGTTACCGCTTCTGAACAGCAGAGCAGATTTTGACCAGATGAGACACATGTTCTGAACTGAAACGTTTCTCCATCCAGTCGTCTTTAAACTTTTTGATTTTGTTATCCATTTTTGTTTAAAGGAGAACTGAAGTCATGCTTGCTTTATTTCTTAATTAACGTGTTATTCAATTACGTTTTCGGTTTGAGTAACCTTATATCGTGACTCGTATTGGCAACTAATTGCAATTAAATATTATACTTATCGGCCTATTCGTTTTTTAGCCGTGTTGAATTTAGTTCTTTTGGTCCACAGCAGGCGTCGCTTATCCGCGCGATCTTCACGAGACTTGTGCGAGACTTTGAAACGTCAAGTGTCAGCGCCGCCATTTTGAAAACTGTTTTCTAAACGAAGTATTGCACAAAAACGAGTTTAAATGATGATTACTGCCTACTTTTTTCAAACTTTCCTGATTGCTATCAAAACAAACAAACTTCCGGCTTGATTACATCAGCATTTGAAAGAGGGCGCGCGAGTCTTTTGACGACATTCGCAGATGTCGGTCACTTTCCCTGTGTCCGAAATCGCTCCCTACTCACTATACAGGGCACTATATAGTGAGGACGCCATTTTGTAGTGCTGTCTGAAACCTCAGTGAGGATTATTACACCCTATATAGTATAGTGCACTCAAAGTATCCCACAATGCATCACGAAAAGTAGTGTACAACCGATGGTCACTAACCGAAGCAATATATCCCATCATGCACTGCTGTCGCGCTGAAAGAAATCTAATTAAAAGCCTCAAATTTGATTTAATAAAAGGCAGCGGCAAAGAAGAAAAAGTATTCAGCCTTGATTTAAAAGAACTGAAAAGATGCAGCTACTCTGTATTGTTTAAAGTGCATATTCTGGACCAATTTAGTTTTTTTTTTAAATATGAAAGTATGCCCCTTTACACACTCACCCAGAAGGGTAATTTTGCACAAGGCCATCTGTCTACAGCAGAAAAAAAAAAAAAAACACGTCTGGAAAAATCCCAAGGGAGTCTGGAGCCAGATTCGTGACGTCACCTGCGGAAGCGCCATGAGGATGGGTTCCCTTTTGAGTCTGGTTCCTCTCGAGGTTTCTTCCTCATGTCGTCTGAGGGAGTTTTTCCTTGCCACCATCGCGCTCATTGGGATAGATTAGGGATAAAATCAGCTCATGTTTTAAGTCGTTCAAATTCTGTAAAGCGGCTTTGCGACAATGTTTATTGTTAAAAGTGCGATACAAATAAACTCGACTTGATCTAACAGAGGCGAAAACCGGAACAGCTCGTGTTTGCAGTGATCGTTTTATCGCAGGTGAGATTCAAAAGCTTTCTCGATAATATCAGGGAAGAATTTTATTTCGTGTTGTCGTTGTTATAATTTTAACACGTGTATTACCGTTCCGCTTCTAGGAGCACCAGCAAAATTATACGATAGAAACAATCCAGACCGGGCACCCATTCAGAAAATGGGCTATGTTTCATCTGAGGTCAGACTTGAGTCTTCAGCAGCCGAACTACACCTCAAAGGAGGAGGAAGACGGCTGAATTTGCAAAAGCTGCATGTACTGTAGTAACTCGGCTGTGGAGGTCCAAGACACCACGGTTGAAGCTGAGAACTTAATACCAGGTCAGCTAATTTTGACTGAAACAAAGTAATATTATTTTGAAGCGTCCATAAATTTAAGATTTCCAAACTGATCTGGGTACTCGATGGTCGGTAGAAGCGTCTTATCTTAGGAATAACATGACTCAAAACCACACATACAGTGGGGCAACAAAGTATTTAGTCAGTCACCAATTGTGCAAGTTCTCCCACTTAAAAAGATGAGAGAGGCCTGTAATTTTCATCATAGGTACACTTCAACTATGAGAGACAGAATGGGGGGAAAGAATCCAGGAAATCATATTGTCTGATTTTTAAAGAATTTATTTGCAAATTATGGTGGAAAATAAAGTATTTGGTCAATAACAAAAGTTCATCTCAATACTTTGTTATATACCCTTTGTTGGCAATGACAGAGGTCAAATGTTTTCTGTAAGTCTTCACAAGGTTTTCACACACTGTTGCTGGTATTTTGGCCCATTCCTCCATGCAGATCTCCTCTAGAGCAGTGATGTTTTGGGGCTGTCGCTGGGCAACACGGACTTTCAACTCCCTCCAAAGATTTTCTATGGGGTTGAGATCTGGAGACTGGCTAGACCACTCCAGGACCTTGAAATGCTTCTTACGAAGCCACTCCTTCGTTGCCCGGGCGGTGTGTTTGGGATCATCGTCATGCTGAAAGACCCAGCCACGTTTCATCTTCAATGCCCTTGCTGATGGAAGGAGGTTTTCACTCAAAATCTCGCGATACATGGCCCCATTCATTCTTTCCTTTACACGGATCAGTCGTCTTGGTCCCTTTGTAGAAAAACAGCCCCAAAGCATGATGTTTCCACCCCCATGCTTCACAGTAGGTATGGTGTTCTTTGGATGCAACTCAGCATTCTTTCTCCTCCAAACACGACAAATTGAGTTTTTACCAAAAAGTTCTATTTTGGTTTCATCTGACCATATGACATTCTCCCAATCCTCTTCTGGATCATCCAAATGCTCTCGAGCAAACTTCAGATGGGCCTGGACATGTACTGGCTTAAGCACGGGGACACGTCTGGCACTGCAGGATTTGAGTCCCTGGTGGCGTAGTGTGTTACTGATGGTAGCCTTTGTTACTTTGGTCCCAGCTCTCTGCAGGTCATTCACTAGGTCCCCCCGTGTGGTTCTGGGATTTTTGCTCACCATTCTTGTGATCATTTTGACCCCACGGGGTGAGATCTTGCATGGAGCCCCAGATCGAGGGAGATTATCAGTGGTCTTGTATGTCTTCCATTTTCTAATAATTGCTCCCCCAGTTGATTTCTTCACACCAAGCTGCTTACCTATTGCAGATTCAGTCTTCCCAGCCTGGTGCAGGTCTACAATTTTGTTTCTGGTGTCCTTTGACAGCTCTTTGGTCTTGGCCATAGTGGAGTTTGGAGTGTGACTGTTTGAGGTTGTGGACAGGTGTCTTTTATACTGATAACGAGTTCAAACAGGTGCCATTAATACAGGTAACGAGTGGAGGACAGAGGAGCCTCTTAAAGAAGAAGTTACAGGTCTGTGAGAGCCAGAAATCTTGCTTGTTTGTAGGTGACCAAATACTTATTTTACTGAGGAATTTACCAATTAATTCATTAAAAATCCTACAATGTGATTTCCTGGATTCTTTCCCCCCATTCTGTCTCTCATAGTTGAGGTATACCTATGATGAAAATTACAGGCCTCTCTCATCTTTTTAAGTGGGAGAACTTGCACAATTGGTGGCTGACTAAATACTTTTTTGCCCCACTGTATCTATCTTCTCTTTGGATCAAATCTTCGCTCGAGCGTTCAAATCGTCGTAATACGGAGAAAACTCGGCATTGTTTACAGACACGCTTTCAGCGGTTGCTTCGTATATCTACCGTCATGGCGGACGCTCATGACGTAGTACATTTTGATCACGTCGTTGCAAGTCATCTATTCTGATGGAAAGGCCTAGAAGAATGTGTGCCAGTTGACCCCCGGAAGGCTCAAAATCATCTCCCGTGAAGTGACTCGGGCTGTATGAGACCGAAGCATTCGCTCCAGTGAGGTGGAGATCTTTCCAATCAGGAAAGAAACAATAAATAAATACCGTCAGTACAACTCGTACTCACAGGGTTCTTACACCTTTTCACCAGTTTTTTTCCATGACTTTTCCAAAACCTTTTACTGAATTTCCATGACCATCGCTGGTTCATCACTGCTCATCGCATTTATAGCACAGCCCCCAACACTAGTTTACATAGCAGCCCCCCTCATGCACAATCGCATCATACACATACCTATTTCACGTCACCATTCACAACACTGTTGCCCCCTTTCTTCACACACACACACAACTACAGTACTGTACCTCATACCCCTTCACATCACATATGCAAGTACACACCCACAGTCCATGTTTCCCCAAATATCCAGTCCATCTGTCCCAAACCCATAGCCCATGCTCTCAGCAACCCACCCCCTGCCCAGGCCCAAGCCCATAACTTTGTAATTTGTGCATTACAAGCATTTTGGTACTTTGGCACTATGACCCCCCCTACATATGCACACAGGCAGACTACTGAAATTTATAGGTGCTTTCACAATAGGCCTATATTGTAATTTAACTATTGCCTAAATGATATCGTAAATGTGGAAATGAAGAGTTACAATTTGAAGACAACATTGAATGTCTATTTATTTCTGTGTTCAATCAGTTTAATCAACAACATTTACATCCAAATCCAGCAAGGTCCTCAGGGCCCTACACTGAATATTAAGCATCGCCTAAATGGCATCATAAAAAAATGAAAATAGAGGGTGAAAATCTGAAAAAGTGGAATGTCTATTTCCATCCCTTTCCTATAAATTTAAGCAAAATAAAATCAATTGTGACATCCAAATTCAGAGAATACACAAGATTAAGAAATGGCTAGGCTAATACTATGGCTTCACCTATTACAAATTAAGTCTTTTTATCCTTTAAAACGCAAAACTCTCAAGAGTCATAAAACTGAGGATATTATCCAATCCAATATCTTATTTACCATCTGTACACGCAAAAAAAAAAAAAAAATCAAACATCAGATGAGAGCTCCAGGGCTCCAGCATCGTAATTCGCCCCGAGGCGAGCCGCGGCGCTCCGCTTAGGTTTCGTTTCTATCCCGGGCACCAGCCCGACTTTGGACGCCCGTAGCTCGGGCAGGGGAGGCCCCAGCCGCCCCACACTTGGCAGCCAGAGACCTCTGCCCTCCCCCCAAAGAACCAGCGTGGGCAGGGCGTGCTAGCCCCGCACCTCGGGACGTAATTCGCCGCGGCGCTCCGCTTAGGTTTCGTTTCTATCCTGGGCTCCAGCCCGACTTTGGACGCTCGTAGCTCGAGCAGGGGAGGTCCCAGCATCCCCAAACTTGACGCACCACGCCTAGCATGCTACAACTACTAGCACGTCGCACGTTACGAGGAGGGTGTGGCCAGGGTTGCCAGATGCGACTGATGATTTCCAGCCCAAAAAATGTTCAAAAACCGCCTGGAGGCACTAAAACCTGCCTAATTTGAAAACCGCCCAATCTGGCAACACTGGATGTGGCAGTCAACAGGCATAGCCAGACTGCGCTAAACAACATTTCCAAGACAACTCGTGGCGATTTACATTTTATTACGGCACATGAATTTTATAAAGATAATCGATGAAACACTAGATAGATTTCCATGACTTTTCCAAAACTTCTGAACAAAATACTTTTTTCCATAACTTTTCCAGGGCCTGGAAATTTAATTTTAAAATTCCAAAACTTTTCCAGGTTTTTCATGACCATACGAACCCTGTACTCATTGCGAGTGAAACCTCATGGTATGAAGTTCTGCGGGTAGAAATTTCACCTGCTGTAGTGCTGCCGGAATGGTGATGATCTTCTGAATGGCGCTGCCCAATCTCTCAATGTAGTAACCCCAGTCCAGGATCTGAAACCCAAACAACATCAACACACTTCAAGTGTTTATTTGTGAAGCAAAATCTAGGAAACGAGACTCGATGTGTTCCAGCTGAACACATCTAGACGTACCGATCTGATGTCCATGTCATGGAGGCTGGGCATCTTCAGCCATTTGCGCAGGAAGTGCTTCTTAATACTGGATTCAGCCTGGAATATGGCCAAAGGAATCGCCCTTTAGAGAGAAAAGGAAAACTTTCATTTCAGGCAAAGAACACAACGCACCAAAGGGCAAGGCTTTCATGACCTCCGCCTGCATGTCGATGTCAATTTTTTAACACGCACAAAAAAATCGAGAAGTACTTGAAAGCGTGTGAAAGCTCAGACCAGCAGGAAAGCATCTCAATCTCGTTCTTCCTCACCTCTCAGTAACGGGAGAGCCCTCGGGTTTGCGAGAGATGACGTAGCGACAGCTCAGACCTGCGTCCTTCACCATCTGATCTCCGAGAAACTCCGCCAGACGTTTGGCTGTGCTGATGGACGTGGATTTCTGCTCGCCGTAGTCTTCCAGCTTCCGGGACATGGAGCGGTTTTCAGAAATCAACTCGAAGAGCTCTGCGTCTGGCATGTTCGCCGCCTGGAGAGCGAGCGAGACACACGGGTCAGTCGAGTTTGAAAACGTGTATGTGCGTTATAGGAAAAAAAAAAAAAAAAATCAACCATGCGGGGTGGTTGGTGTGACGCAGGCTGATGTGAAGCACAGACACTGCTACTAGCACCGTCCTATCGCACGCTACCTTGCTGTAGAGCACATCCAGCCAGTAGTCGGCTACTTTGGCGACCGAGGCGTAGACTTCCTCCAGAGTGGTGCCTTTGAGGAAAGCCTCGAAAACGGACGACTGGAAGATCTTAATGAGCTGGAGTTCTCCTCTTCTCTTCACCTCGAACCCCTTCAGCTCAGCCAGAGAGCCGTCCTCGTTAAACACGGCATATCTGACAGCAAACACACCCACACAGGAATGAAATCAGACTGTATAGAAACCAGTAGGAGGTCACAGACCATCGTTAATAAAGACTTCTGACTGTAAGTCAAATCTGAGGTTTATATTAATGCACTATTTTGAATATTAATCCACATAAACGCATAAAAAAAACAACACACTGAGCTCATTTATGCATAAACGGTGCATGCTAGGCTCTCCTGATTCTGATCCAGGAGAGGATAAATATCTCTCGTACGTTTCCGATTCCTTTCCTCTTCCGTGTTTGAGATCTCCGATCATGGCAGAAGAGCAGAGCTCCTTTACTGAAGCTCACAGTGCTTCAAAAGTAAGTGCTGCTTTAAAAAGAGGTACATTTACCGTTAAAAAGTCAAGAGTCCTGAAATCGGACATTTGGAAATCGTTCTCACTCGTGTACGACGCGGAGGGAAATCAGCTGCCCTTTGCTTGCTGTGATAAGTGCCAAAAGGTTCTGACATACTAGGATATTCTAGTTAGAAATGCTTTACAAATGTAAATTGGGTTAGCCTAATGTTTTGTATGGCTGAACAATAAATATACCAAATTTCCACTTGGAATTACGTGCTCGCCTGTCTTTTATTATTGTTTATTATTATTATTATTAGAGACACTGACGAAGGCAACATCCGAAACGTTTGTCTCCTTCTGCTGCTAAAAACTGAAAAGAAATGTAACTAAAAGAATAAGTTCAAGAGTGCGATCCATCTCTCCTTTCACACTAATTATTCATAGGAGACGCACCACGGGAGAGCGCATACTTAAATGATTAGCCTACTTAAATAATTATTATTATTACGTCTACATGTTACCATTTCAACATTCCGAATTCAGAAACAAGGTAAATAATAACAAACGTGAACGTGAGCTGTAGATATTTATGCTCAAATCCACTCAAAGTAGGGGGCGGGGCACCATCACGCTGTGTCAAGACAAGAATTTCGTGAGAAATAATGCGAACGTCTGCATCATGCGGGATTTGCGGGCGGGAGCGGGACAAAATATGGCAGGCGCGGGCGGGAGCGGGACTGAAAATCATAATTCTTTGCGGGAGCGGGACTGCACAATGCGGGTGCGGGACGGAAAAATCCGACCCGCGCAGACCTCTAGTTACAAACAGCTTTTGAGTTTTGTTATGCGAAATTCATTACCTACTTTGTTAATGACCCTGACAGATCTGTAGGAGAACCTAATAGATCTATTCAAAATGAGAACGGAACTGAACAAAAAAAAAAAAATGCGTTTACGGAACTAATGCAGGTTGGCTGGACAGAATTAAAAACTGTGTCTGTCGCAAATAAAAAGAACAAATTACACAACGAAATTATAAAAGACATCCAGAGAGAAGGACCTTGTCTATCTAGACATACTGGCCAAACTGAAGGAACAAATGTAGTAATGAACATTACAAACTGCTTGTGGTATTTAGACGGCCGCCAGGACAGAATCAAAGAGGCAGTGAAATGCCGAGGACCGTTTGTGGTGACGCCTGTTCCTGCACGGTAGGTTTTATAATAATATTAAAGTTTTTGTACAAGTTTCAGTTGATTAAAGTGTCATATTTTATTAAATGGCGGCACGGTGGTGTAGTGGTTAGCGCTGTCGCCTCACAGCAAGAAGGTCCGGGTTCGAGCCCCGTGGCCGGCGAGGGCCTTTCTGTGTGGAGTTTGCATGTTCTCCCCGTGTCCGCGTGGGTTTCCTCCGGGTGCTCCGGTTTCCCCCACAGTCCAAAGACATGCAGGTTAGGTTAACTGGTGACTCTAAATTGACCGTAGGTGTGAATGTGAGTGTGAATGGTTGTCTGTGTCTATGTGTCAGCCCTGTGATGACCTGGCGACTTGTCCAGGGTGTACCCCGCCTTTCGCCCATAGTCAGCTGGGATAGGCTCCAGCTTGCCTGCGACCCTGTAGAAGGATAAAGCGGCTACAGATAATGAGATGAGATTTTATTAAATGTGTCTGCTTTTGTAATAAAAAAGTACTGAAAGAAAAAGCAAACACAGCATTGCGATTTCTTATCCATCCATATATATATATATATATATATATATATATATTAGTGCTGTCAAGTGATTAAAATATTTAATCGCGATTAATGTCGCGACTGTCATAGTTAACTCGCGATTAATCGCAATTTAATCGCACATTTTTGTCACATGAAAAACCATTGTAATTCTTTTATCAGCATAAAAAAAGTGAATGGGCTTGCTTTGTACCAATGTGGTTTTTTTTTTTATTGCAGAGCATAACACGTCTTGTCACAGCCACTGCAAAGTCGGGCTGGAGCCGCCGATGGGAAAACAAAACCTAAGCTGAGCATCGTGGCTCTTCGTCCCGAAGCGCGGGGCTAGCGCGCCCTGCCCGCGCTGGTTCTTTGGGGGGAGGGCAGAGGACTCTGGCTGTGCGGGGCGTGGCATTACAGTCTAGCTGCTATCGTTTTTCTAAGCAAAGTCTCTGTTCCAAGTTCCTGGCAGTTTCAAAAGCTTATGAAAAACCTACATCATGTCACAGAGCGTTAATCTCGCCATAAAAAAATTATCGCCGTTAAAATTGAGTCAAGTTAACGCGATAATAACGCGACATTTTTGACAGCACCAATATATATATATATATATATATATATATATATATATATATATATATATATAAATAAATCCCTCCCTCCCTACTGAAAATTTTTTTGCTCACCCGGTGGACAGGAAACGGATTTTTTTTTAAGGATGGCCGGAAGACCGGGAGCAATGGAGACGAAAGATCCGCTGTGGCGACCCCTAATCAGGAGCAGCCAAAAGAAGAAGAAGAAGAAGATCTGTGATTGTGTATGCGAGAGCTGCATTTTCCTGTTGCTTCACTGTGGTTGTTTACTGCAGGACTTCCGGGTTCCTGGGTCAAAGGACCCGAACTACGTGCACCAGCTCGTGCATGGACTGTAATGGTTTCACTCAATTAACATTAATTATGCGTATTGTAAAAAATGCATGCATTTATTGTAATTAGGTATTTTGTTTGTGCATGGAACTTCATTTATTTTTCACACACAGAAAAACATAGAATTAATTCAGGGACGCGCAACAGGCGCATCAGTCTCAAGTGAAATGTCAAATGAGTCTCACATTCAGTGTGTTTACATGCGCATCCAAATCGAGCTACTGTCAGTAATCGAGCTAAGGGTCCCAGCAGGGGTGCCAGAGAAATCCAATCCTACATGCACACAAGGAAATCGAGCTATTGTGTGAGGTACATTGTGCACCCGAGCCACAGGTGGCGCTACACGCCCCATCGTGTTGGTACACTTCCGGTTGTCGCCATGAAGAAGAGGAGTGATTTCCACTTTACATTCACACCACATGTCATTGCCACCTGTTGGCTACAAACTGTCCTGCGCAGACCACTGTTTTGTAAGACAACTTATTTTGCACAATTGTATATTTTTCTAAAGTCCATTTTTTGCTTACAATTTAACTTATGTCTTAATAAACACACAAAAAGTTCAATTGTTTTTGTTTTTTGTCTCCTTGTTCCTCCTGACCTCTTCCGCTGCTCCGCTACTACTACTGTTGTCATGCCGACCAAGGCTGTTGTGTTTCTCGCTTGTGGTCTCGTCACTTCCGGAAGGGAAGTAAGTAGCTCGACTACGTAGCTCGATAGGGTTACATGCACTATGATTAATAAGTTGTGATTCGCCGCTTGGATATGTGGTCCTAATTCCGATGCATATCCGTTATTTTCACATGCGACTGTAGTCTGACCGGACAGGTCGCATACAGCCGGCACACAATTAAGTCCAGCCGGCTACTTTAATGACTATTTTTTTTGTAGCCCACAGGTTCTAAATATTAATTTTCGATTTTAATAAAATTAAATGTTTATCTAACGGACTGACAGTGTCAAACTGAACCGTACTCATTTAAGTTGTGATTCGCGCTGTTTGTACCGATAATAACAAAGTGAAATCAAAGTGACCAGCATCCGCCAACGTCGTCAAAAGACGCGCGCGCCCTCTTTCGAACACTGCTGTAATCAAGCCGGAAGTTTTCCGTGTGTCCGAAATCGCTCCCTAATCACTATATAGTGGGGACGCCGTTTTGTAGTGCTGTCCGAAACCTTAGTGAGGATTATGTTGGAAATGCGCTCGGTATAATAATGCATTTGTGACCCCTCACCGAATCCAGGGATGCATGTCGGCCGAAACGAATCCGAGATAATCGCAAAAGAAGCATTTTTTTTTCGAAATTTGTGATTTTTGTTTTTTTCCATCATGTGCAAGTTGAGATCTTGAAGAATGCAATCAGTATTTCAGATAATAGATTGTTTTGTTGGAAAAGCATACATTTTTTGTTGCAAATTGTCTCGTTTTTGTCAGGACTGTAGCCTGCTGGGGGGTGTGGGTAAATTACCATATGGGCCATTCACATGATGATTTAGGTGGGGTTTGCATTAGACCGTATCAGCGGATCATCAGATTAACGTTTTTAAAACGATTAGCGTGCACACAGCAACGCCAATACACGATTCGCGTGCACACAGCAACGCCAATACACGGATACGCTCGGCTCCGCAGGCATCCTGCGCTCCAAATCACTCCACCCTGAACAGCGAGTGCCCTCTGGAGGGTGCGCACTCCGGCCCTGCGCAGCTCACAGAGCGCGCGAGTGAAGTGCACGAGCAGTGATTTGGGACTGAGCCGCTGTGTGTGTGATCTCAGTGCATGTCGGGCATGCGCGTCACTTACCACTTGCAAGTGGAAGGATGGCAAGCCTAAAGACAATCATAACTACACAATGGGCAGTATTTGCATCAGTATTTGCAGTATTTTCATACTTTTATACTCTTTAATGAAAGGTGATACAAGGCGGAAGTCCGCGCCGTTTTTCAGCAGTCGCGTCACATGACCAACGCCAGCGAATCAGGAAGGTGGATGTCACAGTGACGCTGTCCAATGACGACGCCAGCTAGAGCTCAGCACAGCGTATCCGCGTATTCTCAATGTTTACACAGCACCGGACCAGACACGATCTGGATTGAATACGTGGACCCTGGCGGATTCCCGTTTCCAGGCGTTTTAATGTAAACAGACAGTGCATCCGCGAAGAAAACGAGACAGATACGGTCTAATGTAAACTTGGCCTTAAGTCTTTTGTTTTTTTTTTCTGCCAATCAGCTGTATGATACGAGCTGAGCTCGTGGCTACTTAAGCTGCATACAGGCATGTAATTTCACTAGGGAATGAGGAAGCTAAACAGAGCGCAGAGGAGCTGAAACACCGCGAAGCAAACAGACGCACGGTATTTACATCGGAGATCACCATTTCTAGCAAAAAAACCGCAACCTCGTTTTCCAGATTGAATGGAATACTTGAATGATCGGATGATACACGGACCGTTCTAAAACTACATTCCATCGGAGGCATTGGTGTGTGCAAGGCGCCGTTTCTCTTTCTGATGGGGTGAGTTTATTAATCTAAGGCTGTGTGGTTATTTTTGCATGTAACGGAGAGCGTTGTGGTTTGGTTAAGCCTAGGTCACAACCGGACGTACGATTTTTGGCCGTGCGATTTTTGGCGTTTCCCAAATTGCTGCTTTTTTTTTTTTCACGGAGAAAGACGCGCGTTGGCTGTAAGTTTGTCTTGCAACCTGAAAAAAACGTAAGCGCCCGTAGAGTTTGACATGACAACGAACCTCTGCGGCCGGTCAGCGGCTCGAAAATCAGCACGTCACACGCGCGCTCTCGTGCGTTTCACGCGCGCTCTCGTGCGTTTCATGCGTGCCCTCCGTGCGTTTCTTGCATGTAGACAGGCCGTAGGAGTGCGTACGGCCGGTTGTGACCGAGGCTTTACATGAAACTAACGTTGTGTTAGTTGTGTCATCATCATGCTATCTTTCTTTCTTAAGGCCTCTGCATGCTCTTGCGACAAGGCTTTCGCAGATAGCTTTTCGCAGACAGTTGTAATTTATCGTTGAGCGGGGAGTAATAGGCGTGCGCGATGTTATTCACTGCCACAACGCAAGGGGACGCGAAGTCGCGAAATTGCTAGGAGTAGTTGGTGGGTGTGGTTAGTGGAGTGTTTATCCTCCGGTTACTTATAATGACTAGAACTGGAGTCGTATAGATGTACGTACTTCCTCACTTCCTCGATCAACCGCTCTTCGTGCTGCTCCATCTTCGCTCGTGTTTTTAAAAATGGCGGTCGTGAAAACAAACCAAACCGGGAAAGTAGGGAAGCGGAAGTGCGTGTACAGCGGATGTAGAGTGGACCAATCAGAGCCCTCTTGTCTGCGACGCTGTCTGCGAGGCTTCTGCGGTGGTCACAATTTTTGGGAGGTGCGCGCAGAGCGTCTGCGAAGGTGGGGGGGCTACGCAGACACTGTCTCCGACGCTATCTGCGAGGACTGGGTTGTCAGCACAAATTGGCCTTTACGGTGTGAGTAATTTTTCAACCACAAAGCGTTAAAGTATACTTTAGGACTTATTTTTGTACTTCATAATTGTGTTGGGCATACTTTGCATGGAAGGAAAATCGACGTGGTGATCTTTGTTTACATGAAAGTAGCATCGTGCTAGCTAGTAGGGGGTTGGGCTTTCCTTAATGTCATGCAAATGAGCAGCATTATGTGCCCGGCCTGCACCCAGAGTAACTGAGATGGAAAACTTTGAGGGCAATTTTCTCCCTTTTCTGTTTTAAGAAGTATACACTTTCAAAAGGCCACACATTCTTCAAATATTGTCAGATCTCCACATGGAAGGCATCATTGGAAAGCTTAGAAACTGTACTTTCTGAATCTGTCAATAACTCAAAATGCCCCCGGGCCGACGTGTCCCTGGATTCTGTGATCTGACACATTTATCACAAAAATGCATGCATGTATTTATCATTTTGAAAACCCAGCAGCCGCCTGATCCGGCACGTTTTAATTGTGCGACAGTAATGACGTAAATACCAGAGCGACGGACTCGTCCTTATCCTGTCGTCTTTCCAACTCTTCTCAGTTGGTTCCAAGTCGTATGGAATAATCTCCATGTCACGTACGCGATGGAGGCGGATGTATGTGCAGAAGTATACAGTTTAATAAAGTGCAGAATATATATACAGTCAGACAAGATATACACAGGCAAACAATCCAAAACGGCAGGCGAGATCAAAAACGAGAATACAGGCAAAAGGGTCGGTCGAGGCCACACCATCCCATCACTGATTATTTTCCGATTACAGAGTTTCATTCCTGACTTAAGAACATAGTTTGAATCAAGTACAGGAAAATTTACATCGTTTTTTTTTTTTTTTGAAAAACGTTTAGAGTGACATCATTTAGTGTCCTGGCGGCTCAGTGACATCTGGACCAGATTAATGGTTAAAGTGCATATTCTGGACCGATTTGGTTTTTTTAAAAATATGAAAGTATGTCTCTTTACACACTCATCCAGAAGAGCAATTTTGCACAAGGCCATCTGTCTACAGCAGAAAAAAAATAAAATAAAACGCGTCTGGAAAAATCCCAAGGGAGTCTGCAGCCAGATTTGGACGTTATCTGCGGAAACGCCAGCAGGCTGCGCGAGCTTTGCACGGTTTCAGTGCACAGCCTGTGTAGCCCAAGTGCTCCCATTTCTCTCTCATTGTCCGGTCTTTTGGGAAACGATGAGTACTAATTCCATCATGATTGGTGTTGCTACACCCTCCTACGATACATCTGTTAACCATTTTAATAATTACGCGATAACGTTGAAGAAATTTGCAGAAAACCACCAGATCGTTTTCTCATAAACAAACCAGCGCTGACGTAGGATTCAGAGGGAGGCGTCCCGCACGCGACGTCACGAAAATCAATCAATGTTTGCCGGGAAATCCAAATGCCAAGTTTTTTCAGAGGCGGACCAATTCGCCTCAAATGGCTTGATTTCAACTGAATTTTTCTGGTATTGCGCAAGGGGAAAAAAAAATTGCACAAAATGTGACAGATATTTGACCAAAGTTTAATCTAAAATAGGAGAATTACACTGATCTTGCTCCTGAATTTACCCGTGATATGCACTTTAATCTCAGTCCACTATTTTGATCTAATGTGTGTTTAATTGGGGGGGGGAGAAGAGCACACAGTCGTTAGTGCCAGGTCAAAGCACGTTATTGAGGTCTTTTCAAGTCTCATCAAAATATTAAAATAAACTGTGAACAGAGACAAAAGGTGCTGCCCTGCTGTCATCTCACCTCTTCTTCAGCTTCTTGCCCTCCTCTTTAGACGCAGGCAGGATCATGGCCAGGTACGGTCCATCCACCTCAAAGAAGATGCTGTTCTCTGACCTCGTCTGGTACGTGAGCGAGGCCGGGTCCACCAGCTCCTGGTACTGATCGTTGGTAAAGCCTTCCTGGATCCGACACATGAGTGAAGCAATAAATTAACACTCAGCTACAGCACAGACTCCAAAAATACATCCTCTACATCACGGGTTCTCAACCTTTTCCACTCGGAGGCCCACCTATTCCTACCTGTAACGAGTCGGGGCTAGGGTGCATCAGTTGCCCCCTAACAATGAAAAGTTCCTCCGATCATGATGCATTTTTGTTTTTATGTTCCTTTTGGTAAGAAAACACACTGGGTGAAATATTTTGACAAAATTCTAAAGTTTAATGGTGGCACCATGAGCTCAAAGTTATGGAAAAAGCTGCTATTTTATGACTTTGATGACAAAATTTCGATCACTTTTCATGAAACATTATGGCACCTTATAGAGTATACCAAATATCTTAGATACACATTTTTAGTACATATTCTAAATATATTATCAAGCACAGTTTGAGTTTTAGCTGTTCATTGAATCATTGTTCAACTACTTTTAAACAATACAAATGTATTACGAATCACATTAATGCTTCTCAATCCCTTGCAAAGGTTCTTAACATGATCTCTGGCTCACAAGAAATCAATAAATGGAGTCCAACATTGTGATTCAAACCTTACGCCAAAACATAAAATAAGCAGTTTTTGGCAAAAAATGAACCTCATGGTGCCACCATTAGACTTTTGAATATGGTCAAAAAATTTTACAGGATGTCTTTATTGGTGAAAAGGAACACCCAAACAAAAATGCATCAGATTTTATGAAAGTGAGGGCAACTGATGCACCCTAGTCGGGGCCCGTGGAAAAAAAAAAAAAAATTGGCTCATCTATTCTATTAGAATCGAATAATCTACTGTAAAGCGTATTAACGGAACGCAACATCGCTCCCTGTTACAGATGGGAGCCCAGGAATTAAATAAATACAATACAAACAAACTGTTTTTAATTGTAGGTATCGTATTTAAAACTGTACGGCTGTGCCAGAAGCCAAACCATGCATGCAGGGCATTCTCAGTCAAAAGGCATTAATGATCCAAAAGTGGAGTCTGGTTGATTAACACAAGAACTGATAGCCATGTTTGTGTTCAGCAAACAAGCAAATTATCAAAACCAAGAAGTACACTCAAAAGAAGTGGATATAGGAAGCACTCAATGGGATTAGATCCTTACACACTAATAAAGAAGGATTTTTCCTACAAGTTGGAAAATTGTCCATCCGTTAAGTTCCCCGACATCTCAAACTACCTGGTGCTGCAGACATCGTTCTACACGGACACGCAGATTAAAAACCTGGAAGAGTATGGACGTGTACAACTTTTTATATGTTGCTGGGTTAAAGATCTGAGGATCAGGACACTACAAGATAGACAGCGGGATGGATCTACAGTGGTGCTTGAAAGTTTGTGAACCCTTTAGAATTTTCTATATTTCTGCATAAATATGACCGAAAACAACATCAGATTTTCACACAAGTCCTAAAAGTAGATAAAGAGAACCCAGTTAAACAAATGAGACAAAAATATTATACTTGGTCATTTATTTATTGAGGAAAATGATCCAATATTACATATCTGTGAGTGGCAAAAGTATGTGAACCTCTAGGATTAGCAGTTAATTTGAAGGTGAAATTAGAGTCAGGTGTTTTCAATCAATGGGATGACAATCAGGTGTGAGTGGGCACCCTGTTTTATTTAAAGAACAGGGATCTATCAAAGTCTGATCTTCACAACACATGTTTGTGGAAGTGTATCATGGCACGAACAAAGGAGATTTCTGAGGACCTCAGAAAAAGCGTTGATGCTCATCACGCTGGAAAAGATTACAAAACCATCTCTAAAGAGTTTGGACTCCACCAATCCACAGTCAGACAGATTGTGTACAAATGGAGGAAATTCAAGACCATTGTTACCCTCTCCAGGGGTGGTCGACCAACAAAGATCACTCCAAGAGCAAGGCGTGTAATAGTTGGCGAGGTCACAAAGGACCCCAGGGTAACTTCTAAGCAACTGAAGGCCTCCATCACATTGGCTAATGTTCATGAGTCCACCATCAGGAGAACACTGAACAACAATGGTGTGCATGGCAGGGTTGCAAGGAGAAAGCCACTGCTCTCCAAAAAGAACATTGCTGCTCGTCTGCAGTTTACTAAAGATCACGTGGACAAGCCAGAAGGCTATTGGAAAAATGGTTTGTGGACGGATGAGACGAAAATAGAACTTTTTGGTTTAAATGAGAAGCGTTCTGTTTGGAGAAAGGAAAACACTGCATTCCAGCATAAGAACCTTATCCCATCTGTGAAACATGGTGGTGGTAGGATCATGGTTTGGGCCTCTGTTTTGCTGCATCTGGGCCAGGACGACTTGCCATCATTGATGGAACAATGAATTCTGAATTATACCAGTATTTTCTAAAGGAAAATGTCAGGACATCTGTCCATGAACTGAATCTCAAGAGAAGGTGGGTCATGCAGCAAGACAACGACCCTAAGCACACAAGTCGTTCTACCAAAGAATGGTTAAAGAAGAATAAAGTTTATGTTTTGGAATGGCCAAGTCAAAGTCCTGACCTTAATCCAATGGAAATGTTGTGGAAGGACCTGAAGCGAGCAGTTCATGTGAGGAAACCCACCAACATCCCAGAGTTGAAGCTGTTCTGTACGGAGGAATGGGCTAAAATTCCTCCAAGCCGGTGTGCAGGACTGATCAACAGTTACCGCAAACATTTAGTTGCAGTTATTGCTGCACAAGGGGGTCACACCAGATACTGAAAGCAAAGGTTCACATACTTTTGCCACTCACAGATATGTAACAATGAATCATTTTCCTCAATAAATAAATGACCAAGTATAATATTTTTGTCTCATTTGTTTAACTGGGTTCTCTTTATCTACTTTTAGGACTTGTGTGAAAATCTGATGATGTTTTCGGTTATATTTATGCAAAAATATAGAAAATTCTCAAGGGTTCACAAACTTTCAAGCACCACTGTAAGTGCAGGAAGAGTGTATATTAGCAGGAGTGATATTTACAAAAGCAAAACAGGAAGCAAAATATTTAAACAGCGTTATAAACATGGCTAGAAACAAACGACGATGATGCTTTGCAAAACCTCTGTGAAAACAGCTTCCGTATCTGCTGATTGCGCTCAAATCAGTATCAGGTGTTTCCCAGAATGACCGGGTCCCAAGCGCACGCACCACGCGCTCTGTGAGCCAGATTGAAGCGCTCAAAGGCGTGACAGTCAAGTCACCTTCTGTGTGACCACAACTTTTAGCTCACGTGTATATTGCCACCAAAATGCCTCATTTTCATCGATAACCCATCGCGAGCTGTAGTGTGACCGTAGCTTAACGAGCCGGATGTGACGTCGGATGAAACGCAGCAATTGTACCCTACTACGAGTAAAAAAAATTAACTTCGACTTGAAAAAAAATTCGCAGCCCACTCGATGGCGCTTCGTGGCCCATTACCAGTGGTTGAGAAACGCGACATACATATTCATCAGGAAGGAAATGAACCTGCCTTAACCATGATGTTCAGCATGGCCCCGGGGTAACTTATGGTCACTTTGGGCTTCTTCTCGTTGGTGGCCTTGATGACGAAGTTCTCAGGGAAGGAGTTCGGCAGGACACACCAGATACCGTCAGTGTCCAGCTCTAAAGGCCTCCTATACCAACACACACACACACAAATGAATGTTTAGTTACAGACGCATGGCTTCTGGATCAATTTAGACCAGGGCTTTTCAAAGTGTGGGGCGCGCCTCCCCTAGGGGGCGCCAGAGTTCTTCGGGGGGGGGGGGGGGGGGGGGGGGGGGGGGGGGGGGGCGCAACGTGAGGAAAAATAAATCAGAACAAGTTACTATTGCGGACACTTAGCGAACTTCAGCTAGCCTTTGCCAGAGACAAAATGGATCGATTTTTAGTACCTAAAGCTACAGTGAGTGAGGAGACGGAGTCTGGGCCAAGCAAAAAAAGAAGGAAGTATGACCACGATTATTTAAAATTTGGATTTTCTTGGACTGGATCTGAAGCTGCTCCACTGCCACAGTGTGTTGTCTGCCAAGAGGTGCTAGCTAACGATGCTATGAGATGTTTAAAATGTGTAAAACAAGATGTTTTAACGCAAGTCCAGTTGCTCTCTTCTACCAACCACAGATTACTATGTACCTGGATGACTGAGATTCTTCACAGATATGTAAAAAAAAAAGAAGATGTTTTAAAAAAGCACAGATGTTTAAAATGTGTAAAAAAAGATGTTTTAAAAAAAGCACAGATGTTTAAAGTGTGTAAAAAAAAAGATGTTTTAAAAAAGCACAGATGTTTAAAATGTGTAAAAAAAAGATGTTTTAAAAAGCACAGATGTTTAAAATGTGTAAAAAAAAGATGTTTTAAAAAGCACAGATGTTTAAAATGTGTAAAAAAAAGATGTTTTAAAAAAGCACAGATGTTTAAAATGTGTAAAAAAAGATGTTTTAAAAAAGGACAGATGTTTAAAATGTGTAAAAAAAGATGTTTTAAAAAAGCACAGATGTTTAAAATGTGTAAAAAAAGATGTTTTAAAAAAGGACAGATGTTTAAAATGTGTAAAAAAGATGTTTTAAAAAAGCACAGATGTTTAAAATGTGTAAAAAAAGATGTTTTAAAAAAGCACAGATGTTTAAAATGTGTAAAAAAAGATGTTTTAAAAAAGCACAGTTTTTTAAAATGTGTAAAAAATGTTTTAAAAAAAGCACAGATGTTTAAAATGTGTAAAAAAAGATGTTTTAAAAAAGCACAGATGTTTAAAATGTGTAAAAAAAGATGTTTTAAAAAAGCACAGATGTTTAAAATGTGTAAAAAAAGATGTTTTAAAAAAGCACAGATGTTTAAAATGTGTAAAAAAAGATGTTTTAAAAAAGCACAGATGTTTAAAATGTGTAAAAAAAGATGTTTTAAAAAAGCACAGATGCTTAAAATGTGTAAAAAAAGATGTTTTAAAAAGCACAGATGCTTAAAATGTGTAAAAAAAGATGTTTTAAAAAGCACAAATGTTTAAAATGTGTAAAAAAAAGATGTTTTAAAAAGAAAAGCACAGATGTTTAAAATGTGTAAAAGAAAAAAAATAAAAATATGTACAACAACCATTTTTTTTAAAATACGAATGGAACATTAAGTATAGCAACAACAAAAATTGTAAGGGGGGCGCTGTTGTTTATTTGCTCTCTGAGGGGGGGCTGACTCTCCCACACTTTGAAAACCCCTGATTTAGACAATTTTAGCAAAGCCTGTAGAAAGTAAACTCGAACATTTGAGTAAATAGGACTGATTAGTATTTTATCCAAGATCAAATCACGCAACACTGAAACTACAATTAATATAAATACGGAGGTGATGATAGAAAATCGCACGCACTGATTGGTCAAGAAATTTGGACTATTTATTTCTCGATAATCACCTGAGCGACTTGTCACTGTAGGTGAGGAGGAAGTCTGCACAAAGAAGGTGACATGTAAGATGAAGTCGATCATCTCTTTAATGCGATAGTTCTCCTGAAAATATTGTCTGGCCTTCCAGGTTACACGGTTAGTGTTTCAGATCTTACCACTGTCCAATGCTTTTTAAAAAGATGCTGTAAGAGACATCAACTAGTTTTAACATCTTGGAGCTTTTGGAGAAGTGTGACCGCTGCCTTTTTAATAAAATCAAAACTAGAGATCATCCTTTATATAGCTTCCTCGCTACTTATAAAGAAAGATCTGAGCGCCTTAGAAATAGAAACTGAATAAAACCTAAGATAAAACACTGAACATTTTAGGGATAGTTTTTTTTTTTTAAATAGGATAATATTTAAATATAAATTTACCAATATAATTTTTTCCTTTTCTTTTTAGGTTTTGTAGTATTTTTCTTCATTGTAAATATTGTAATTATTGCATATTAGCTTTTTTTTTTTTATAATACATAGGGCCAAAACAGGGGCGGCACGGTGGTGTAGTGGTTAGCGCTGTCGCCTCACAGCAAGAAGGTCCTGGGTTCGAGCCCCGTGGCCGGCGAGGGCCTTTCTGTGCGGAGTTTGCATGTTCTCCCCGTGTCCGCGTGGGTTTCCTCCGGGTGCTCCGGTTTCCCCCACAGTCCAAAGACATGCAGGTTAGGTTAACTGGTGACTCTAAATTGACCGTAGGTGTGAATGTGAGTGTGAATGGTTGTCTGTGTCTATGTGTCAGCCCTGTGATGACCTGGTGACTTGTCCAGGGTGTACCCCGCCTTTCGCCCATAGTCAGCTGGGATAGGCTCCAGCTTGCCTGCGACCCTGTAGAACAGGATAAAGCAGCTAGAGATAATGAGATGAGACTTTCAAAATCCTCGTGTCGTGTCGCCGTGTCATGATGAAAGACGCTTTAGAAACTGATTCAAACGTGCAAGATAGTCTCGCGCCCCGACTGGTTCAGAAAACGTGAATGATAAATGTTGTCAAGTTTCAAGTCAAGTCAAGTTTACTTGTATCGCGCTTTTAACAATAAACATTGTCGCAAAGCAGCTTTACAGAATTTGAACGACTTAAAACATGAGCTAATTTTGTCCCTAATCTATCCCCAATGAGCACGCCTGTGTTAAGGGAACGGCCCTCTCCTGGCTCAGGTCTTATTTAACTGATCGTTATCAGTATGTTGATATAAATGGTGATATTTCTAGACGTACCGAGGTAAAGTTTGGTGTTCCACAAGGTTCTGTCTTGGGTCCACTGCTTTTTTTCTTTATATATATTACCTCAGGGTGATATTATTCGTAAACATTGTATTAGTTTCCACTGTTATGCTGATGACACACAGTTGTATGTCTCTGCAAAACCTGATGAGAGACACCAGCTTTATAGAATTGAGGAATGTGTTAAGGAGATTAGACACTGGATGCTTATTAATTTCCTTCTCCTTAACTCTGACAAGACTGAAGTACTTGTACTCGGACCACATACAGCTAGAAGTAAGTTTTCTAATCACACAGGGACTCTGGATGACCTTTCTGTTTCTTCACAGGCTAAATGTTGTGAACTTGAATGGCTTCCGAAGTACGAATTTGGCCCGATATATTATAAACAAGTAATCGTATGGTTCCTCGTAAAATTAAGGATCAATTTGACTCGTGATTTCAAAGTTTTCAAAACTTCAAAATCACTCGTGAAATTAATCCTTAATTTTACTCGGCCCCATATGATTACCTATACTAAGGGTGTATTCAGACCAGGATAGTTCGATAGTTCACTTGCTTTGGTCCAAACCAAATGTTTTTTTTATTTTTTCATTTTGGTGCGGTTTGCTTTCACACTGTACATTTTAGGCCAAGTTTACATTAGACCGTATCTGTCTCGTTTTCTTCGCGGATGCACTGTCCGTTTACATTAAAACGCCTGGAAACGCCGGGAAACGGGAATCCGCCAGGGTCCACGTATTCAATCCAGATCGTGTCTGGTCCGGTGCTGTGTAAACATTGAGAATACGCGGATACGCTGTGCTGAGCTCTAGCTGGCGTCGTCATTGGACAACGTCACTGTGACATCCACCTTCCTGATTCGCTGGCGTTGGTCATGTGACGCGACTGCTGAAAAACGGCGCGGACTTCCGCCTTGTATCACCTTTCATTAAAGAGTATAAAAGTATGAAAATACTGATGCAAATACTGATGCAAATACTGCCCATTGCGTAGTTATGATTGTCTTTAGGCTTGCCATCCTTCCACTTGCAAGTGGTAAGTGACGCGCATGCCCGACATGCACTGAGATCACACACACAGCGGCTCAGTCCCGAATCACTGCTCGTGCGCTTCACTCGCGCGCTCTGTGAGCTGTGCAGGGCCGGAGTGCGCACCCTCCAGAGGGCACTCACTGTCCAGGGCGGAGTGATTTGGAGCGCAGGATGCCTGCGGAGCCGAGCATATCCGTGTATTGGCGTTGCTGTGTGCACGCGAATCGTGAATTGGCGTTGCTGTGTGCACGCTAATCGTTTTAAAAACGTTAATCTGATGATCCGCTGATACGGTCTAATGTCAACCCCACCTTAGTAAGCGGACCAAAATCTGTCAACAAAGCCACGTGCCCTGAGGTCGTTCAGCTATTGGTCAGAGACGACACGCGCACAAAGCGTTAAGTTCAAAAGTAGTCATGGAGGCTTTCCGTGCTGTTATTCTTTTTAATGTCATCAAAGCTATATGTTTTTTCCAGTTTTTACTGTTTTCACAATTGTGCGATTACTATGCTGTTGTACAAGTAATTTATCAACGACGACGACAAAGGGCAAGGCGGCTACGGAGGATAGCGCTGATGAGCGCACATCATGTTGTGACAGTTCTGGCTCTTCACACAATAGATGAATTTCTTTTTTGCGTCGCTAGTACCGCCACTTTTTGAAAGAATGTCCCTGATTTTAATGTAGGTCTGACGGAGTTTCTTCACTTTTAGCCGACATTGTTCTGGGGAGCGCGTGAACCCCTTCTCCTTCATTTTCTCACTGAATACAGCAAACACGTCGGCATTTTTGTGTGTTCTCTCCAAAAGCTCAGATATGTGGACATCTGCCCATATATCCACAAGGGTGCGCGTTTCTTCCTCGGCCCACGTTTGCCCCCTACTCATTTTTTGTACTCTGTAGTCTAGCCTACCACTGGTCTGAATGACTGTTGTAAGGTTCCCTTGACAACCGAAACAGTGTTTGCACTTTAAACACAAAATAAACTCCGCCGAGTGCGTGCGCGCACACACTACTGCCTTCGCCGAGTGCGTGCACGCGCACGCCGCATATCGGGGCCGCGGATCAGCGAAGTCTGCGGGGAATTTGTGGTTACTATCGGTACAAACAGCGCGAATCACAACTTAAATGAGTGCGGTTCCTATGTAGTGAAAATTCATTATGTCTGATAATTATAACTATTCTTTTAAGTTCGTTTCTTAAGACACGTATTTTTAAGTATGTTACCTCGCTTGTTGACAGTTTCGGCGAACACTTCCGCCTTCTTCAAAACAGTCACCAGATGTCGAGTGGTGACGTGCCTTATCAGCGCAGAGGACGATGAACCGGGATGAGGGAGCGTACGCGCTGTCACACACCTGGAGCGCAGTCCTGGGCCAGCAACCTGACAGCAGGAGGCGTGGACTACCTGTCAAATTGGGCGGGACGTTCACGCCTCCATAGAGTAACATCAGCTGATAAGGCACGTCACCACTCGACATCTGGTGACTGTTTTGAAGAAGGCGGAAGTGTTCGCCGAAACTGTCAACAAGCGAGGCAACATACTTAAAAATACGTGTCTTAAGAAACGAACTTAAAAGAATGAGTGCGGTTCAGTTTGACATTATTGTCAGTCCGTTAGATAAACATTTAATTTTATTAAAATCGAAAATTAATATTTAGAACCTGTGGGCTACAAAAATAATAGTCATTAAAGTAGCCAGCTGGACTTAATTGTGTGCCGGCTGTATGGTCGGCAGCCGGCGCTTGTGGAAAGCCCTGTATTGAGGTATTTCACCTGACGTCACAGGGTCACGTGACGCCCCGGTGTCCACCATTTTGGACGGCAAGCTAGCTAATGTCAACATCATAGTACCTAGTATGTTGCTATAGCAACGTTTACGTTCAGTCATTTGGATGACTGTTAAAACCTTTCAGTCTCAAGTTTTTCCTTTACTGTATTTACTAGTTTACTGAGCCAGCCAGCCCCAGAGCGCTAGCCAGCGCCGGCCAGCCCCGGAGCGCTAGCCAGCGCCGGCCAGCCCCGGAGCGCTAGCCAGCGCCGGCCAGCCCCGGAGCGCCAGCTAGCCCCGGCCAGCCCCGGAGCGCCAGCTAGCCCCGGCCAGCCCCGGAGCGCTAGCTAGCCCCGGAGCGCTAGCTAGCTAGCCCGCCCCGGCCAGCCCTGGAGCGCGCTCAGTAAACTAGTAAATACAGTAAAGGAAAAACTTATAACGGGCCATGGCTCAACAGACTAAGAAGTTATTTCAATGACATTTAATAACATTTTGTTTATCCTGAGGACCGAAAGTAAATGAAAATGTGAACAAACCTTAGCGGTCAGTGAACAATCCTGGTGGAAGCAGGTAAACGTCGTTCTCTAAGCCTGCTAACCTCAATCTTTGCAAATACCTCTCCCTCTGCTCGCCCTGTAAATGCCCTACGTCGCTGGATAGTGAAGGTGTTTTCTGCATCTCGCTCCTTTTTCTCGTCTCGTCTTCTTCCGCTTATCCAGGACCGGGTCGCGGAGGCAGCAGTCTAAGCATGGAAGCCCAAACTTCCCTTTCCCCAGACACCTCGGCCAGCTCCTCGGGAAGAACACCGAGGCGTTCCCAGGCCAGCCGAGAGACATAGTCCCTCCAGCGTGTCCTGGGTCTTCCCCGGGGCCTCCTCCCGGGGGGACATGCCTGGAACACCTCCCCAGGGAGGCGTCCAGGAGGCATCCGAAAAAGATGCCCGAGCCACCTCAGCTGGTTCCTCTCGATGTGGAGGAGCAGCGGCTCTACTCCGAGCTCCTCCCGAGTGACTGTGCTTCTCACCCTATCTCTAAGGGAGCGCCCAGCCACCCTGCGAAGGAAACTCATTTCAGCCGCTTGTATCCGCGATCTTGTTCTTTCTGTCATTACCCAAAGCTCATGACCATAGGTGAGAGTCGGAACGTAGATCGACCGGTAAATTGAGAGCTTCGCCTTTTGGCTCAGCTCCTTCTTCACCACGACGGACCGGTAAAGCGACCGCATCACTGCGGAGGCTGCACCGATCCGCCTGTCGATCTCACGCTCCATCCTTCCCTCACTCGTGAACAAGATCCCGAGATACTTAAACTCCTCCACTTGAGGCAGGACTTCTCCACCAACCTGGAGAGGGCAAGCCACCCTTTTCCGGTCGAGAACCATGGCCTCGGACTTGGAGGTGCTGATTCTCATCCCAGCCGCTTCACACTCGACTGCAAACCGCCCCAGTGCATGCTGAAGGTCCTGGTTTGAAGAAGCCAACAGGACAACATCATCCGCAAAAAGCAGAGATGAAATCCTGTGGTTCCCAAACAGGATTCCTTCCGGCCCCTGGCTGCGCCTAGAAATTCTGTCCATAAAAATTATGAACAGAACCGGTGACAAAGGGCAGCCCTGACGGAGTCCAACATGCACTGGGAACAGGTCTGACTTACTGCCGGCAATGCGAACCAGACTCCTGCTCCGTTCGTACAGGGACCGGACAGCCCTTAGCAAAGAGCCCCGAACCCCATACTCCCGAAGCACCCCCCACAGAATACCACGGGGGACACGGTCGAATGCCTTCTCCAGATCCACAAAGCACATGTGGACTGGTTGGGCAAACTCCCATGAACCCTCGAGCACCCTATGAAGGGTATAGAGCTGGTCCAGTGTTCCGCGACCAGGACGAAAACCGCATTGTTCCTCCTGGATCCGAGGTTCGACTATCGGTCGAATTCTCCTCTCCAGTACCCTGGAGTAAACTTTCCCTGGGAGGCTGAGAAGTGTGATTCCCCTATAATTGGAGCACACTCTCCGGTCCCCTTTCTTAAAAAGAGGGACCACCACCCCAGTCTGCCACTCCAGAGGCACTGTCCCCGACCGCCACGCGATGTTGCAGAGGCGTGTCAACCAAGACAGCCCCACAACATCCAGAGACTTGAGATACTCAGGGCGGATCTCATCCACCCCCGGTGCCTTGCCACCGAGGAGCTTGCAAACCACCTCAGTGACTTCGGCTTGGGTAATGGACGAGTCCACCTCTGAGTCATCAGCCTCAGTCTCCTCAGTGGAAGACATGACGGTGGGATTGAGGAGATCCTCAAAGTATTCCTTCCACCGCCCGACAATGTCCCCAGTCGAGGTCAACAGCTCCCCACCCGCACTGTAAACAGTGTTGGCAGAGTACTGCTTCCCCCTCCTGAGGCGCCGGACGGTTTGCCAGAATTTCTTCGAGGCCGACCGATAGTCCTTCTCCATGGCCTCCCCGAACTCCTCCCAGTTCCGAGTTTTTGCCTCCGCAACTGCCCGAGCTGCAGCACGCCTGGCCTGCCGATACCCGTCGGCTGCCTCAGGAGTCCCGGAGGTCAACATGGCCCGATAGGACTCCTTCTTCAGCTTGACGGCATCCCTTACTTCCGGTGTCCACCACCGGGTTCGGGGATTGCCGCCACGACAGGCACCGGAGACCTTGCGGCCACAGCTCCGAACAGCTGCGTCCACAATGGAGGTAGAGAACATGGTCCACTCAGACTCAATGTCCCCCGCCTCCCTCGGAAGCTGGGAAAAGCTCTCCCGGAGGTGGGAGTTAAAGACCTCCCCAACAGAGTGCTCGGCCAGACGTTCCCAGCAGACCCTCACCATACGTTTGGGCCTGCCAGGTCTGTCCAGCTTCCTCCTCCGCCAGCGGATCCAACTCACCACCAGGTGGTGATCAGTTGACAACTCAGCCCCTCTCTTCACCCGAGTGTCCAAGACATAGGGTCGGAGATCAGATGACACGACTACAAAGTCGATCATCGACCTCCGACCTAAGGTGTCCTGGTGCCACGTGCACTTATGGACACCCCTATGCTCGAACATGGTGTTCGTTATGGACAAACTGTGACTAGCACAGAAGTCCAATAACAAAACACCACTCGGGTTCAGATCGGGGAGGCCGTTCCTCCCAACCACGCCCCTCCAGGTGTCACTGTCATCGCCCACGTGAGCATTGAAGTCCCCCAGTAGCACAATGGAGTCCCCAGTCTGAGCACCCCTCAGTACCTCTCCCAGGGACTCCAAGAAGGCCGGATACTCTATACTGCTATTTGGCCCGTAGGCACAAACAACAGCAAGAGCCCTCTCCCCAATCCGAAGGCGCAGAGAGGCGACCCTCTCGTTCACTGGGGTAAACTCCAACACATGGCGGCTGAGCTGGGGAGCTATAAGGAAGCCCACACCAGCCCGCCGCCGCTCACCATGGGCGACTCCAGAGAAGTGGAAAGTCCAGCCCCTCTCGAGGAGCTGGGTTCCAGAGCCCAAGCTGTGCGTGGAGGTGAGCCCGACTATCTCTAGCCGGTACCTCTCAACCTCCCGCACAAGCTCAGGCTCCTTCCCCCCCAGCGAAGTGACATTCCATGTCCCAACAGCCAGCCGCTGTGTCCGGGGGTCAGGTCGTCGAGGCCCCTGCCTTCGACTGCCACCCAGTCCACACTGCACCAAACCCCTACTGCTACCTCTGTGGGTGGTGAACCCACAGGAGGTCGGGCCCACGTCGCCTCTTCGGGCTGAGCCCGGCCGGGCCCCATGGGCAAAGGCCCGACCACCAAGCGCTCGCATACGAGCCCCAACCCCGGGCCTGGCTCCAGGGTGGGGCCCCGGCTGCGTCCTACCGGGCGACGTCACGGTCCTGGATTTTTTCTCCATAGGGGTTTTTTGGTGAAAAAACTCCTTTTTCTTTTATGTTTTTCGTTTGTCGCCTTCCTCGCATTCAAACTGATTCGAGCCGTGCCGTCCAAAATGGCAGCATCACATGACTTGGTCACGTGAGTGAAATACCTCAATAGGGCCTGACTAGCCTTTGGTAACACACTAAACGAATTATCTTTCTTTTTTGGCACTTTTTCTGTTTGTGTAGATGGGAAGACATACTGAGAATCCAAATCGCCAACATTTGAAATAATAATTGTTTTGAATTATTTCTTGTCTTATTTAATGAAGGTTGTAATAGAATTAGCCTACATTTGGCTTAAGCCGGATGAGACAGAGACATAATTTTATAGCCATTTGTTAAACAGCTGACAGGGAACGTAATTAACCGTTCCGGGAACGAAATTTTTTTGTTCTAACCGGTTCGGGAACGTCTATTTAATGGTGGAACCCAAAACCGGAAACGTTAAAATTCCGTTTCTGTTCGGAACGAACCAATAGGAAAAAAATTCTGGTTCAAAGCCCTGATTATATTATTAACCTTACTTTCACGTTATAAGTTAAACAGATGTTATATCAAACTTTGTCTTGTCAACATTTTGGAAATCGTTTGTGTTCATTGAGATATTGCTGAAAATATTACTTTTCAAAGGGGGTGCACTCGTTTACGCTCAGCACTGTGCATATAAACACAGGAGTCATGATTTAACACACTTGAGTCAATATTGACCCCTGACTTTATCCAAATTCACTGAGGGATTTGAAGATTTGAATGAACATCTGATTGATTGTGCAGCTCGAGAGTAAAGCTGTCGCTGTGACGATCGGAAACTCACCCGATCTGTTCGATCAGCTCTCTGGCCTGTGTGATGATGTTGGCTCCGGTGTGACACACAATGCCGGCCATTTCCATGGAGTACCATCTCGCTCTACAGACGCACATCGTTTTAAACAACGCAACAATCAATCAATACTCACAGTCAATCAAACATCATTCCAAAATGTATTTATTTATAAGAATACGGTTTAATATAAATTAAGACTCGACCAAAGACCAATCAGAGTCACACTGCTCTACTTTTGAGAAAACCGTTGTAAGGAATTGAGACTGAGCAGCGACAAAGCCTCGAAAGTTTTGGCGCACCCTTTTCTCATGACGTAACCGTAGAAGGAATTGAGGATGCATTTATGTGCGAGCTGCAGGGAGTCGTAAAGGATCTCCATATTCTTACAGCGCTTCACTTCCGCCGCGTCACCGTTCTCCTGAGCCACAGACAGCTTCTTCTTCCACACCTAACGAAAGAGAGAGAAAATTATTTAGAGAGGAGGAAAAAAAACAACAACAACAACAACAACAACAAGAGTGCTCTGAGAGCACAATATCCCTTGCTGGCAACTGTGCCATAGCTCTAGTAAAATGCGACTGAATTGAACAAAATTGCATTATGCGTATTACTGACAACAAATAACAAAACACTACGTTCACACTACAGGCTGAAGTGACTCAAATCCGATTTTTTCGCCCATGTGACCTGTATCCGATCTTTTATTGACGATATGAACGACGCAGATCCGATTTTTTCAAATCCGACCCAGGCCGTTTGGATATGTGGTCCTAATTCCGATCCCTATCCGCTCTTTTCATATGCGACTTCAGTCTGAACCGCCAGGTCGCATTCATCCGACTTACACGTCATCAACAAGCCACAAACGTCACTATTCTGCGCTGAAGTAGGCGGCGGGTCTCTCAAAAAAAGTTACAACAACATGGCTTTGATGTTCCTTTGAACGGAGGTTGCAGTCACTACCCCGCAGAACGCCTGAGCCAAAACCCTTGCCCTCTTCCTTCTCAACCTCCTCCTTAACATCAGGCTATTGTGCATGTTCTGGCTCCGTCGCAACAACAACTGCATCATCGCCAGGTACCCAATGCTGGCTACTGTCATACACAGGAAACTTTAGGTTACTTCCGTAAACACTGGCCATGCTCACTGCGTGTGACGTCGTCGTATCCTGCAACGCGCCTGCGGAACACTTTTAGGTCGCTTTTCGTTCATACTCAGGATCACATACAAGTCGCATATGTGAACGACCTCACAAAAAAAATATCGGATTTCACAAAAAAATCGGAATTGAGCATTAAGCCTTGCAGTGTGAACGTAGTGAAAGAATCCTGCCAAGTTTCGTGAAATTCCTCCAAAAATTGTAAGAGGAGTTGATTTCAGAAGATGAGTACCCTTCTCAGGACGGACATCGCCACGACATAATCCCCCTTCGGGCCTTTCGGCCAGCGGAGGATTTAAAAATAAATAAATAAACTGACCATATAAACCCAGGACTACAAATACGCCAATTGTAAACAATTCCAACCCGATATCAGAGATGCCAACCTTTTGTGAAACCAATGTGTAGTGACACACGCATACGAGCGGAGCAAAAATTTTGGAAATTGGTGCTTTTTTAGGGCCATTCTGAGTGAATACAGGTGACGAAAATGAACTGGGACATGTTGGTTTTGGGGGGAGAAAATTGTTGATTTGTTTTTTTTAGTGCTGTCAAAAATGTCGCGTTAACGCGTTAACTTGACTCAATTTTAACGGCGATAATTTTTTTATCGCGAGATTAACGCTCTGTGACATGATGTAGGTTTTTCATAAGCTTTTGAAACTGCCAGGAACTTGGAACAAAGACTTTGCAAAAAAACCGATAGCAGCTAGACTGTAATGCCACGCCCCGCACAGCCAGAGTCCTCTGCCCTCCCCAAAGAACCAGCGCGGGCAGGGCGCGCTAGTAGAGATGGGATTTATGGCTCTTTGATGGGATCCGCATCTTTGTGATCCGTTCTTTGAAAAGAGCCGTTCAAAAGACTGGCTCATTTGGCTCTTTTTAAATATTCATTCAGTTTTAAGAAGACAGCGTCTAAAGAAGCCAGATCCCTCTGAACTGTAAACTCAATGCTATCCCAGAAATCCTTCCTGTAATATGCAAATTTGGCCGCCTCTGATTGGACAGTGCGACGCATCAACAGGCAGAAAGTGTAAAAGTACAAAATGTGTTAAGTGAGCTGAAACAGTAAAGATCAGATTCAATGCAATATTTAGCAACGAACAACTTAAACTTAATATAATAGTGTACTTTATATTAGAATCAAGCACGTCAAGCCTACCGTCACTGTGTAACCTATCTCTCTGATTAGAGTTGTAGACTAACTCAAACAGTAGATCATTTCACTCATGGTTCTCTTGCTAGCCCCGCGCCGGTGCTCAGCTTTGGTTTCACTTTGCAGTGGCTGTGTCAAGACGTGTCATGCTTTGCAATAAAAAAAAATAAAAAAAAAACATTGGTACAAAGCAAGCCCATTCACTTTTTTATGCTGATAAGAGAATTACAATGTTTTTTTATGTGACAAAAATGTGCGATTAAATTGCGATTAATCGCGAGTTAACTATGACTGTCGCGACATTAATCGCGATTAAATATTTTAATCGCTTGACAGCACTAGTTTTTTTTTTTCAATTATCTGAAAAATAAACCACAATCACTCATGATTTTCTCATGAGTGATACTCCTAACTCACCACATTCACACAAAGTAAAGACTTCTCTGGTCATTTGTATACAATCAACTTTCAAACAGAATATTATACTCAGCAAAAATAAAAACTTGACACTCATTATTTTTCAAATAGTGTTCAGAAACTTTTCTTGAAAGAGTTCTTGTTGTGATTATGGTTAAATGCATTGTCAAGGGCATTACGTCACACATTCATTCTACTGGTCGGGCCTACGTACGGTAGCACGTGCGAGAGCACTGCACGCTAAAATCACGTTTCCACGTGACACAAGTGACGTGACCTATTGATACACGTGCAATTGATCTCACGGTAGCAGAGTAGAGTGTCATCTCAGAAAAACAAGGTTTTATGGTTAATTATTCGTTAATTTGCAATGCCACGACTGTCAAACATTCAGCGTGAACGTGCCATTGGCATGCTGAATACGGGAACATCCGTCACTGACGTTGCGAGGGTTATGGGATGCAGTCGACAGACCATCCATAATCTCCAGACACGTCTCCATCAAACTGGCACCACAGGAACCACTGGAACCCTCCACAGAACTTGCAGGAGCTTGGTGCCATGTTGGTACAAATATGGCAGCGCATTCCCCAAGCTGTGTTCAGACGCATCATCCAATCCATGAGGAGACGTTGTATCGCAGTTGTGAACGCCCATGGAGGACACACCCGATATTGACATGATTTCATTAAGTTGTGACTCACAGTTTTTGATCATGGACATTGTCGTCGCATTTCCGGTGGAACCGATTCCATGACAAACATGATCTGTATGCTATAGCATCTTTAATGACAAGATAATTGAATACAATCGTTATTTCAAACCTATTTTCCAAAATGTTCAAATTATTGACTTTGAAACGAGTGTAAAGTTTTTATTTTTGTTGAGTTTATTTTCTTAACTCAGAGATGCCTACCCCAAATTTTGAATTTCAGTATTCTTGAAAACATTTTTCAGTATTCTGGAATGACTTTCAGTAACATTAATTTATGCGCATTTCCATTATAAAGAGGTGTATATACCAATATGTTTAACATTTTAATTATTAAAAAGAACTGTTTTGTGTGAATTGAATAAACAAAACGCGAGCAGCCATCTCAACTGAATTTCCACTCAACAAATTTCTCGAGCATACAATATATCACATTTTTATAAATACAATAGTGTTCCCTGTTTGCAGACATTACGGTTGGCTACCAATCATTGGTATTGACTGTAACTCCTCAAAAGTATTATATTATATTGCCTGGCAAAATGTTCTACCTGTTAACGGATTCTAATAAAATTTAAAAAAAATTTCTTATTTCATGCCAAAGAGAGTCTGACATTGTTATCTTAATGTCCCAATATATAAATACTCCAGCATAATGCTTCAGAAGAGACACTGAATAAAATGACATTTATAATTGTATTTAAAACAGGGCTTTGAACCAGAATTTTTTTCCTATTGGTTCGTTCTGAACAGAAACGGAATTTTAACGTTTCCGGTTTTGGGTTCCACCATTAAATAGACGTTCCCGAACCGGTTAGAACAAAAAAATTTCGTTCCCGGAACGGTTAATTACGTTCCCTGTCAGCTGTTTAACAAATGGCTATAAAATTATGTCTCTGTCTCATCCAGCTTAAGCCAAATGTAGGCTAATTCTATTACAACCTTCATTAAATAAGACAAGAAATAATTCAAAACAATTATTATTTCAAATGTTGGTGATTTGGATTCTCAGTATGTCTTCCCATCTACACAAACAGAAAAAGTGCCAAAAATGAAAGATAATTCGTTTAGTGTGTTACCAAAGGCTAGTCAGGCCCTATAGAGGGCTACCGCATGACGTCACCGCACCGCGAGATTTTGTTAGGCGCCATATTGGAAGTACACATCTATGCAAGTACATACATTCATAAACTACAGCTGAAATGTAGCCAGGGCCGGTTCTGCCCTAATCTGGACCCGGGTGCAACATCGTGCAACCCCCCCCCCCAAAAAAAACCCAGTCTAAATCAGGACAACCATCACATAACTATAACTATAAACATTTTATATCAACTATTTTAACTAAATGGGCTATAATAAATCAGCCTGCAGGCAGCCACGGCGGGCTGCCTCAGAAAAGTAACCATTCAATGACGCAACTGAAAGCCTGCAGCCACGGCGGGCTGCCTCAGAAAACTAACCATTTGTCCTACCTTAAAACTCGTTTTGTATTTTCGACCCTCCGTTTATTTTCTTTCCTTTTCTGAAAACCCGATTTGTGTCCAGACATTTTGTTCTGCTACCAACGAACTAACTCGTCAGGTCTCGTCTCTCGAGCGCGCGATGATTCCCGTGGGAAGGGCAACAACTGATACATTTTTACAAACAGCCAATAGGGAGGTTGCATCGTTCAGGCTCTTCTTTGCTCAGACGCTCAGTAATGGAGACGTGATAGCAGTCCACCTTCCCGCTCTCTCCATTCAATCAGCGAACGTCACACAGGAAGTGAACCCCAGCGGGTCATAGAAACTTGCGCAGGAGAAGAATGACTATTTGTATAGGCTACAGAAACTTTGAGGAACGAAATAAAAACCGGTATTAACCGGTTACCATTATTTTTAATAAGCGTTTCTGTTCCGGAACATAAAAAATAATAAAGTTTCTGGTTTCGTTTCTGTTCCATGTCAAATAGAAAAAGTTCCCGGTTTTCGTTTTCGTTCCTTGAACCGGTTCAAAGCCCTGGTTTAAAACAGTGGAATGATCAATTTTTTGCCACAATCCCAACAGCACTAATCATAAAATTCTGTTTTTGATCATACTACATGTACATTTGCACTTGCAACACTGAAAAGACTTTGAATTAAAGAAGTACAGCCAGTGTTTGATATTTCAGTGAATAAAAATCAGACATGTAAAAAGAAACTGAATAAGTTTAACTCACATTTCATGGCACTAATCGGCAAGTTCAACTCCAAGCACAGGTCAACCATCACCGCTTCAGCACGCGTCACGTTCCGTGTCTTTTCATCCACAGATTTCGTAAAAAACTGCTGGATACCCCCAGATTTACTTTCCGCCTGACTCGCCATTTCAGCATACTCCATATGTTTTTTTTTTTTTTGGGAGTTGACATGCCGCGTGCAGTCATCGCGACCACCATGAGTGATGTTAATGTCAGTTCTACACAGTTTGCAGTGCGCGTATCCATTGCCCTTTTGACTGGGTGTAATGCACGGCCATCCTACCGTATCGAAAATAGCGCGAACAAATGTGCGGAATCTGCGCATGTCACACACAGCATGTGCGGTTGTCGTCAAAATAAATAAATAGCCGTGAATCGCGCATGGATTGAAAAAGTCGCTTGGACATTTAAAAACAACTCACTGGAATTTAAGATTTTATTTTTTTTTTAAAGATTTTTTTTGGGCTTTTTTTCAGCTTTATTATTGGATAGGACAGTGTAGAGACAGGAAATGAGCGGGAGAGAGAGACGGGGAGGGATCGGGAAATGACCTCGGGTCGGAATCAAACCCGGGTCCCCGGATTTATGGTATGGCGCCTTATCCACCTGAGCCACGACGCCCCCAAGACTTTATAATAATTCCGTACAGAATAACACTGTTTGCCGTAACATCGTATTTACGTAACTTTTCCGTACAAAATACGGCCAATCCGTACTAGTAGGCATCTCTGTTAACTTTACTACACAAATGCAGATTACATACCTTCAATATTTATAGATAACACACTGGAACACTCAATTAGCAAATACTCAAATAGTTGTACTGGAACATGTCCATTTCCTTTTTATTCCCATGATTAATATCAAGTCACTTTGATTACTTTTAATTTTTATCAACTTCCTTTCACTTTTAATCTCATCAATATCAAGTCAGATTACTTATTCAGTTCTGATTGATTTACTTCAGAAGACGACTGTTTGTTTCAGTTCCAACAGTTTTTCGTTTCTTTTTGCGAATATATCGTGAAATGTTCATTGCATATTCGGAACACGGTGTTTTGGGTGGACGACAACCCTGATTTCATGTTTTGAGCGATAGTTTGTGAGGTTACAACACCCCGACAGACAGCCCCTCAATTGAGGTTTTTCACCCACGTGACCAAGTCATGTGATGCATCGTTAGGCTGCCATTTTGGACGTCACGGCTCGAATCAGTTTGAATGCGAGGAAGGCGACAAACGAAAAACAAAAGAAAAAGGAGCGAGATGCAGAAAACACCTTCACTATCCAGCGACGTAGGGCATTTACAGGGCGAGCAGAGGGAGAGGTATTTGCAAAAATTGAGGTTAGCAGGCTTAGAGAACGACGTTTACCTGCTTCCACCAGGATTGTTCACTGACGTACGGAAGTACACGAAGCCCTCGTCTTTACCTGACTTCGGCCCACATGATCTGTATACCTATGTCGTTAAAAACCCATCGCCATACACAGGTATTGATCTGAAAGCGTATAAGAGTTTGGACGCCTACAAATATTTTGTGTCAGGCTGGGTAACATGCCTACATCAGCGGGTCGTCCCTGGAGCCGGTGGTCGCCATCTTATTACAGCTAAGGTTTGTTCACATTTTCATTTACTTTCGGTCCTCAGGATAAACAAAATGTCATTAAATGTCATTGAAATAACTTCTTAGTCTGTTGAGACATGGCCCGTTATAAATTTGCTGTTACCAGGCAATGACCAAGAACTGTATTATTAGGGTCGGTGTCTGTGTTGTAGCAGTACACTAGCAGCTAGCTGTTAGCACTAGCTAATGTCAACAACATAGTAGCTAGTATGTTACTGTAGCAATGTTTACGTTCAGTCATTTGGATGACTGTTAAAACCTTTCAGTCTCAAGTTTTTCCTTTACTGTATTTACTAGTTTACTGTAATTATGACCCGGCAGCTATTTACACCGGATCCAGTGTAAATAGCTGCCAGAGCGTGCTCCGGCTTGCTCCCCCTCAAATTAAGCAGCGCGCTCCGGCTTGCTCCGCGCCCTGCTTAATTTGAGGGGGAGCAAGCCGGAGTGCGCTCTGGAACCTCGGCCGGAGCACTCCGGGAGCAAGACGGAGCGCGCTGCTTAATTTGAGGGGGAGCAAGCCGGAGCGCGCTCCGGCAGCTATTTACACTGGATCCGGTGTAAATAGCTGCCGGGTCATAATTACAGTAAACTAGTAAATACAGTAAAGGAAAAACTTGAGACTGAAAGGTTTTAACAGTCATCCAAATGACTGAACGTAAACATTGCTACAGTAACATGCTAGCTAGTATGTTGTTGACATTAGCTAGCTCGACCTTCAAAATGGAGGACACCGGGGCGTCACGTGACCCTGCGATGTCAGGTGAAAAACCTCAATACCTAGTGACATGGGCTACTCGACATTCCATCGCGGCATCGATAATTAATTCGCGCATGCGCAGAATGCTTGTCAACAAAGATGGCGGCGCCCATCGAAGCAAACTTTGACCATAAATACAGTCAAAATATTGAATTATCAAGCGATAATTGGCCTCAAATGTACCGAACACCGGCAAAATATCGTGAACCCTTATAGATTCACGCGTTTCGAACCGCATCCATGCTAAAATCGTATGAATCCCATATAAACTGAATAGATGGTCGTAGCCTCGTAGTGCTACTGTCAAAAATGTAGTGACTACGCACGAATCGTAGTGATTGGCATCTCTGCGATATGCCCCGCCTCCTTCTCCTCATAAACTGGTGTTGCATGGTCTGTATTTGAATATCATAAATTGATAGGCCAGCATTACCACATCATTAAAACAAAAACCGCCCCCGAGAGACTCAAGTTCAAGATTTCAACAGTGACGAAACATAGCCAATGTAGAAACACGACAACTCCGTATCACAATCCACATTCACGGGTACCAGTAATCCTCCGGGATACACATGTAGGCACGTAAGTGTCATTTATTTTGGAAATATATTGAGTGGTTGCAGTTGCAGATTATTAAAAAAAAAAAAAAAAGAAAAAAAAAAAAAGAGTAGTATATAGTCTTCGGCGGAGGTCTGCACTCTCCGAGTGCCTTCTAGTCGACACATATATGCACAAAGTATATATACACAGTGGTGCTTGAAAGTTTGTGAACCCTTTAGAATTTTCTATATTTCTGCATAAATATGACCTAAAACATCATCAGATTTTCACACAAGTCCTAAAAGTAGATAAAGAGAACCCAGTTAAACAAATGAGACAAAAATATTATACTTGGTCATTTATTTATTGAGGAAAATGATCCAATACTACATATCTGCGAGTGGCAAAAGTATGTGAACCTCTAGGATTAGCAGTTAATTTGAAGGTGAAATTAGAGTCAGGTGTTTTCAATCAATGGGATGACAATCAGGTGTGAGTGGGCACCCTGTTTTATTTAAAGAACAGGGATCTATCAAAGTCTGATCTTCACAACACATGTTTGTGGAAGTGTATCATGGCATGAACAAAAGGAGATTTCTGAGGACCTCAGAAAAAGCGTTGTTGATGCTCATCAGGCTGGAAAAGGTTACAAAACCATGTCTAAAGAGTTTGGACTCCACCAATCCACAGTCAGACAGATTGTGTACAAATGGAGGAAATTCAAGACCATTGTTACCCTCCCCAGGAGTGGTCGACCAACAAAGATCACTCCAAGAGCAAGGTGCGTAACAGTCGGCGAGGTCACAAAGGACTCCAGGGTAACTTCTAAGCAACTGAAGGCCTCTCTCACATTGGCTAATGTTAAGGTTCATGAGTCCAACATCAGGAGAACACTGAACAACAATGGTGTGCACGGCAGGATTGCAAGGAGAAAGCCACTGCTCTCCAAAAAGAACATTGCTGCCCGTCTGCAGTTTGCTAAAGAACACATGGACAAGCCAGAAGGCTACTGGAAAGATGTTTTGTGGACGGATCAGACCAAAATAGAACTTTTTGGTTTAAATGAGAAGCGTTATGTTTGGAGAAAGGAAAACACTGCATTCCAGCATAAGAACCTTATGCCATCTGTGAAACATGGTGATGGTAGTATCATGGTTTGGGCCTGTTTTGCTGCATCTGGGCCAGGACGGCTTGCCATCATTGATGGAACAATGAATTCTGAATTATACCAGCGAATTCTAAAGGAAAATGTCAGGACATCTGTCCATGAACTGAATCTCAAGAGAAGGTGGGTCATGCAGCAAGACAACGACCCTAAGCACACAAGTCGTTCTACCAAAGAATGGTCGAATCTGATGATCTGATGTTGTTTTCGGTCATATTTATGCAGAAATACAGAAAATTCTAAAGGGTTCACAAACTTTCAAGCACCACTGTACACCAAACCAAGAGTCGTATTTAAGTCGTAGAAATTAGAAATATCCAACACACATGAACCCGAAAGAGTAGGTACAAGACAAGCCTGTACCGACTCGAATAACGTTTTACCTCGCTCAGGTTTCTCTCAATTATCAAAGTACCTAGTTCCAATAGAACGTCTACCGAGTAAAAAGAATCAACAATGTCCGTTTGTGTTGTTCAGGATTGAACCCAGCACCTTATGCAGGCCTTTAAACTCATAGCGGCGATCTCGGAACGCTCGAACCGTGTCCACGTAGAAGGAATTCTCTCTCTGACATATAGTCGTGACTCTCTCTTCCAGCCTCGTCAAGTGCACTTTCTTATAGGCCCTTCGACAGTAGTCTGGGGACAAACACACGCCAAATACAAGCTCACTAAACAAACAGTGTGTTGTGACATCACTTATTACAATTAGACGGTCGTATCATCCAACCTTGTGCAAAAGTATTCGCCCCCAAACCACAAACGCCATGCTTTTGAACCAGACAGGATTTTTATACAACCGATACGGTTTGTCCTTTTTTTTTTTTTAAATTTGTACAAGAAAACACAGCGTTTTGCATCTTTAAAATGTTAGACATTAAATCAAAGGGTAAAAATCCCAAGTCCATCAGAGCTCCAGGTTATAACACTACAAAATGTGGAGAGCGGGGGTGAATACTTATGCAAGGCACAAGACCAAAGTGGTATCAATGATTACAATTAATTCCGGTTTCATTGCTATAGAATTAAGCAGGATTTTATGAAAGGTCACCTCCCAGACGTTTCTTTTCGTGCCGAGCCTGTTCCTCTCTGTTGAGCTCGTGGAAGGCACGTGGTTTTCCGTTCGGAAACAGAGGAGGGAACTTCTCAGACTCCAACTGCTGCTGAATTCGGTGGAACTCACTACGACTCGCCGGCACTGACAGGAGCAAGAAAAAAAGAGGTTACACGCTTTATACTGAGTGTTCCAGAAAACGCACTCGCTAAAAATAATAATAAAAATAATTTAGGCCAAAAAAAAAAAAGATCGTGTGTTTCCGGTAACATGAAATACTAAAATAAGGTCGGTAGGTAGGAAAAAGTTTTTTTTTCTTAATTTTTTTTTATTTTGTTCGAAAAAATTAACACAAGTAAACATCTTACAAAATAGTATTTTGGCATAGAATCCTTTATACCACACATCATAATAAAATAAAAGTGTTTTAAATCTTTAAACGAATAAAAAAAAATATCGCAAGAGTTTGAGTTATGATCTACGGAAGCGTATTGCTGCCACACTCAAAAAAATTGGCTTAGAATCACGTAATTACGTGAAAAGATATTGTTAACAAAGTTATCACGTTTTTACAATATATTTATCATGTAATAACATATCACATAATTTCATGATACGAAATTATCAAGTTATTTCATGATATTTTCATGTAATAACGTGAAAACACCTTATCAAGAAATAACGTGAAAATAACGTCCGAGGCTAGGCCACTTCCATTAAAAGCAGCCGGCCTAGCCTAGCCTACTGTAGAACTTGGGTCGAGCAAAAACACCGAGCAAAAACATGGCTGAATCCTGAATGACTCCTATTTGTATAAATAGGAGACTACATAGGCGGTAAAATGTAGTGTTTTTCCCTGCCATGGAAGTGCACTTATATACTGAACAAGAAGCAATTTGCATTACAGCCTTGAATGAGGATTCAAAATGGCGGCTCGGCTCAGTTTTGCCTTCCTCCTTCAGTATACAAGTGCGCTTCCATGTTTATGGAGGAGGGCTGATAGAAGTGGCGAAACATTTTACTTTTTATCGTTTCTTTCACAACTTGAATGCGTTGAAACAAAAAATTATGACAAACTAACGCCGCTTACACTAAAATATCGAGGGAAATTTGTAATAAAAACTTTACGGTCAGCAATTTCGCCGCCGAAATTCTCGGTCGGTCGAGTTACAGGAAACACACTATTTTTTTTTATTTGGCCTTATAACATCCACACAGTTCTACACACAAGCAAGGCTACTGGAAATGTTTTGTGATGTAATACACAAAATCACTGTGTGTGTGTGTGTGTGTGTGGGGGGGGGGGGGGGGACGGGGACATAAAAGGATGGAAAAATTACTTATAAATTGATTATTCTTCTGTTTAACTGGTAATTAAACAGATCATCTGCCTCTTTCATCGAAATCAGCTCCAACTGGTTGAGATGGAGATGTTTCTGATAAGGACCACAAATCTGAGCAAAAAATCTTTTTTTGCTTTTTATTTAGAAAATGTAACGAGACTGTCGATGACGGTGTAGCTCACTCCGGCCCCGTCTAGTCCAGAAGGAACGATCTGAAGTGGGCCACCTTGTGCAACAAATGTTGTAAGCCAGGGGTTTTCAAAGTGTGGGAGAGTCAGCCCCCCCTCAGAGAGCAAATAAACAACAGCGCCCCCCCTTACAATTTTTGTTGTTGCTATACTTAATGCTCCATTCATATTTTTAAAAAATGATTGTTGTACACATTTTAATTTTTTTCTTTTACACATTTTAAACATCTGTGCTTTTTAAAACATCTTTTTTTTACACATTTTACACATCTGTGCTTTTCTTTTTAAAACATCTTGTTTTACACATTTTAAACATCTCATAGCATTGTTAGCTAGCACCTCTTGGCAGACAACACACTGTGGCAGTGGAGCATCTTCAGATCCAGTCCATGAAAATCCAAACTTTAAATAATCGTGGCCATACTTCCTTCTTTTTTCAGTCCCCCCAGGATTTCGCGGGCCTTTTTTGTGATTGTTGCAGGCTAAAATGTCTGATTTTGTGGGGTTTTTTCCAAAAAATTGCGATGAAAGTTGCGGTGTTTAAGTTTTGTTGCAATTACATTGCGGGAGGAAGTGAAAGTTGCGAGAAATTGTTGCAATTTTCTCTCTTTGTGATTAAAATTGAGTGATGTGTTAAATATTAAAAAGTTATTACTGAAAAACTATTGATTAAAAAAACAAAGACACTGAGAAATGGCCCTATAAACAACTTTACCAATATAAAAGATTACCAGGACTACAAGATTGCAGAAAAATAGGCTTTACTTATCCAAATGCACCTGTTAGTTCAAAAGTTAAAGTGCAGAGAACCTCACAGCACAACATGAAGTTACCTTAAAATATAATATAAATGCCTCAGCTTTCATGTAAGAAAAAAACTATTAATACTAGTACTGTGTGCAGGCAGTCTCTCCTGAAGACTAAATTAAACAATAATTATAAACTAATAAAATAAATGGCTCAGGCTTCATAGAAGAAAAAAAAACAATTTGAACAGAATCTCACAGTATGATGCTGAAGCTGCCTAAACAATGGAAAATAAAATACCATTTTGGCAAAAATGTTGGCATCCATTAATTTCTTGTATTAAGTAAAAAAATAATGTAAAATGCACACAGTCCTTCACTGTAAACATAACACACTTTCAGTAACAGAATTTAAGCCTATATAAACACTGACTCGCACATGCAGTGTTGCCAGATACTGCTGACGTTTTCCAGTCCAAAATATGTTCAAAACCCGCCAAAATGCACTTAAAACCCCCTAATCTGGCAACACTGCGCACATGCTGCTTCTCTTGAACGTACCATATACACGGAAGTAAGGCGGAAGTTAGTTTGTCGACGTCACCTCAAGACGACGCCAATGATTGGTCAAATTTGCGGGAAAGTTGCGGTGATTGGATATAACTGCAACACCACCCTGAATTCGCGGGGATTGGTTGAATTTGCGTTGAAGTTGCAAATCGCAACATCGCGAAATCCTGGAGGGTCTGGTTTTTTGCTTGGCCCAGACTCCGTCTCCTCACTCACTGTAGCTTTAGGTACTAAAAATCGATCCATTTTCTCTCTGGCAAAGGCTAGCTGAAGTTCGCTAAATGTCCGCAATAGTAACTTATTCTGGTTCATGTTTCCTCACGTTGCGCCCACCCGAAGAACTCTGGCGCCCCCCAGGGGAGGCGCGCCCCACACTTTGAAAAGCCCTGTTGTAAGCTATATACAAGCTATATATCGACCCTAGGAATACCGACCTATTTGCCAGAAAGAATCCAAAACGGTGAGGAATTGACCAAGAAGAAGCGATTTTTGTTGAACTGCTTAAGGCATTAAGGCTTAATTCATCCATAACTTCATTAATAATTGTAATTAAGCAAATCTGTGTAGAAGTTTTATGCACCCTAGGTCCCCCTACCTTCACGCCAAAAAGAATCAAAATCGGTGAAGAATTGAGGGAGAAGAAGCGATTTGTGTGGAAGCTGCTCGTTAGGGATTGATTAATTACTCCATATCTTCATTAGTAATTGCAATTATGCAAATTTGGGTAGAAGCTATCTATATACACCCCAGGCAGACCCACCTTCCTGCCAAAACGAATAAAAATCAGTCAAGAATTGAGAGAGAAGAAGTGATTTCCGTGAAGTGCAGACGACGGACAACACATGATGGCATAAACTCAACTGTCGGCCGGATGAGCCAATAACCTGATAATTTAACTGCACCATATTATTATGAGTAATCCAAGTTAAAAATCACTGATGTAAACTTCAGAATACAGTTCAAAATTTTAAATACTGAATACTCGCTTTCTTTGTTTGCAATAGTTTAAAATTCAAAAACTTCTTGTTTATTTCCAATTTTTAATTAAAAACAAAACAGATCTTCAGTGTGGTCTTTTGGACCCGTCTGCATATTTTATTCCGATTGAGTGATCAGTCAGATTATTATGACTGTAAGACAACGGGATCAGACATCATGATATTTTTGTCGTTCATGATGGTCACCTTGTCAGATTAGATGAACACAGTGCCATAAATTCCTGCTGTGTCTTGGTCGGGAGATTGGCAACACGACCAGTTTGACTCTGACCAATCATCATTCATGTGCTTGTGTGTGTTATCTTGCCAAGGCCGAGGTCTCTTAACTTCCTGTTAGTGATCATGATTGACTCCTGCTGGTAGCTTCTCTGTGCCTTTATAAAAAAGGGTTTGTTTACAGCACTCATTGGATTGACCAACACCCAGTAAAATGGGAAAGTCCAAGGAGCTCAGTGCAGATCTGGGAAAGAGGATCGCAGATATACACAACTCCGGAATGTCTCTTGGAGCCATTTCTAAACAACTGCAAATTCCAAGATCGGTTCAAACTAGGGATCGACCGATATGTTTTTTTCAGGGCCGATACCGATACCGATTATTATGGAATTGGGATGCCGATAACCGATATGTGCAACCGATAAATGTAAACATTATAATTCACATGAAATTAAACATAGCACGCACTGACACAGACCTTCATATCCATGAAATGTATGTTTAATTGTAAAATTGAACATGAAATTTTGTGCAGGGAGATGCCAGCAGCATTTGTACAATAAAGTCAAACATTAGTTAGAATAAAATGAGAAATAAAATAAATAAATATTCACCAATAAAAAAAAAAATCACTCTCTACTATATTACAGCTCACCATTTTCAGTGGAAAATAAATGAAAATACACTCTGGATTCTTTGACACTAAGAACTAAGTAAGACTTACCAACTTCAAGTAGTTTTTAAATAACAAATCAAGTGTAGGGAGCTGCCTGCAGCATTTTTTAAAAAGTAAAATCAAACATAAAGTAGGCTATCACTCCCTATTATGTAACAACTTAACAAGTAACCATCTACATTCTAATGCTTTTAATGCCCAAGCCTAATATTCCCAATTTAGGAGGAATATATTGTAGTGAAGGAAGCACAGTTAAAGCTCTGCATGTTAAAAGGAGCGGCTGCTCCTTTAAGAGTCTGTTCAGAGAACGGAAGTCGGAGTGAGGGGGCGGCTTGAAACAGTTCACAGCGGTTAGCTACGCGTGTTGATTGGCTATATCGCTTGTACCAAACAAATCAGATGTTGTGGTGGGTGGGACCGTGTTCTTGAACTTGGAGAGGCGAGTGCAGGAAAGGCCGTGCAGTGACAGTCGCGTTAGGAACGAAATGGCTGCCAAAAGGCATGTTATCGGCATATCGGTGGAAATTATGGCCGATACCGATAACCCTAAAAATGCAGAATATCGGCCCGATATATCGGCCAGGCCGATTATCGGTCGACCCCTAGTTCAAACAATTGTATCCAAGTTATTGTGAGGTGTAGTCATTTTGCCAAGCCACTTTGCTTCAAGAAAACCCAAACTATCACCCTCGGCTGAAAGGAAATTGGTTTGGATGGTCAGGAACAACCTGGGAACCACCATGGCACAGCCCTGCTATGAATTAGAAGCTGATGGATCACTGTCTACAGTTCAGATCACCATGGACGAAGAGGCTGCTATACAAGAAATAACCCCCTGCTCCAAAATTGACACCTTCAAGCTTAACTAAAGTTTGAAGCTGACCACACGGACAAAGAAAAAGCCTTCTGGAGGAAAGCTGTATGGTCAGATGAGACAAAGATTGAGTTGCTTGGCCACAATGACCGCCATGTACAGAGGGACACTGTACCAGCTGGTGGTGGTGGTAGGATCATCATGCTCTGGGGCTGTTTTGCTGCCAGTGGTTCATTGCACAAAGTGGATGGAATAATGAAGAAGGAGGACGACCTCAGAATTCTTCAGCATAAACCATCAGAAACTTGAACACGACTTGGGAGTTACAACAGGACAGTGAACCCAAACACGCATCAGAGCTGGTTGTGGAGGATAAAGCAGGCGAACATTAAGCTTAAAACAAGTCCTGACTTCAACCCGATTGAAAATATATGGATCGTACTTATAAGTCAAGTCCATACCAAGAAAAAAAGCAAATTTAATTGAACTCTACCAATTCAACCATGAAGAGTCGTGAAATATCCAACCAGAATTCTGCCAGAAGCTTGTTCATGGTAAACAAAAATGTTTGGTCAAGGTGAATCTTGCAAAGAGACATTTTACCCAAATATTAGGTGTGCTGTATGTATAGTTTTGACACTGTGTTGATTTCAGAAAACCCAAAGAACCATCAAATTCTTGTGGCTTTTTTTTTTTAAATTAAAGCTGTACGCTGTACAATCATTCTGCCACAGAAAAAGAACAGTTCAGAGAAATTACTGAAAGCCCAAATATTGCCACGACCTTCATATCCAAGACGACGTTCATGTCACTGTATGTAAACCTCTGACTTCAACTAATATATTATGAGTTCAACAGGGCTTGACATTAACGGTTGTCCGCGACAAGTGATACTTTATGTCGGACAAGTTCATCGTCTCAGTTACTTGTCCGATTGGACAAGTGCCAAAATACGCCAATATTCGGGTTACGTATCAAATTTATCAGTTTATTCACACGATTTCCGAAGCATCTCACTCGACATATTGTTTTGATGAATCACTGGATGTTTCTCTTTGGAAAGAGCGATGTGCGCGTGCGCAATATTCTGCTTGTGAAACCGGCCAATACCGCTTCGTGTACTTGAGCTGAAAAGTAAACAGTCGTTTACCAGACCCTCCAGGATTTCGCGATGTTGCGATTTGCAACTTCAACGCAAATTCAACCAATCCCCGCGAATTCAGGGCGGTGTTACAGTTATATCCAATCACCGCAACTTTCCTGCAAATCTGACCAATCGTTGGCGTCGTCTTGAGGTGACGTCGACAAACTACCTTCCGCCTTACTTCCGTGTTTCCGTTCAAGAGAAGCAGCATGTGCGAGTCAGTGTTTCTGTAGGCTTAAATTCTGTTACTGAAAGTGTGTTATGTTTACAGTGAAGGACTGTGCGCACTTTACATTATTTTTTACTTAATACAAGAAATTAATGGATGCCAACATTTTTGCCAAAATGGTATTTTATTTTCCACTGTTTAGGCAGCTTCAGCATCATACTGTGAGATTCTGTTCAAATTGTTTTTTTTCTTCTATGAAGCCTGAGCCATTTATTTTATTAGTTTATAATTATTGTTTAATTTAGTCTTCAGGAGAGACTGTCTGCACACAGTACTAGTATTAATAGTTTTTTTTCTTACATGAAAGCCGAGGCATTTATACAACCCCGATTCCAAAAAAGTTGGGACAAAGTACAAATTGTAAATAAAAACGGAATGCAATGATGTGGAAGTTTCAAAATTCCATATTTTATTCAGAATAGAACATAGATGACATATCAAATGTTTAAACTGAGAAAATGTATCATTTAAAGAGAAAAATGAGGTGATTTTAAATTTCATGACAACAACACATCTCAAAAAAGTTGGGACAAGGCCATGTTTACCACTGTGAGACATCCCCTTTTCTCTTTACAACAGTCTGTAAACGTCTGGGGACTGAGGAGACAAGTTGCTCAAGTTTAGGGATAGGAATGTTAACCCATTCTTGGCTAATGTAGGATTCTAGTTGCTCAACTGTCTTAGGTCTTTTTTGTCGTATCTTCCGTTTTATGATGCGCCAAATGTTTTCTATGGGTGAAAGATCTGGACTGCAGGCTGGCCAGTTCAGTACCCGGACCCTTCTTCTACACAGCCATGATGCTGTAATTGATGCAGTATGTGGTTTGGCATTGTCATGTTGGAAAATGCAAGGTCTTCCCTGAAAGAGACGTCGTCTGGATGGGAGCATATGTTGCTCTAGAACCTGGATATACCTTTCAGCATTGATGGTGTCTTTCCAGATGTGTAAGCTGCCCATGCCACACGCACTAATGCAACCCCATACCATCAGAGATGCAGGCTTCTGAACTGAGCGCTGATAACAACTTGGGTCGTCCTTCTCCTCTTTAGTCCGAATGACACGGCGTCCCTGATTTCCATAAAGAACTTCAAATTTTGATTCGTCTGACCACAGAACAGTTTTCCACTTTGCCACAGTCCATTTTAAATGAGCCTTGGCCCAGAGAAGACGTCTGCGCTTCTGGATCGTGTTTAGATACGGCTTCTTCTTTGAACTATAGAGTTTTAGCTGGCAACGGCGGATGGCACGGTGAATTGTGTTCACAGATAATGTTCTCTGGAAATATTCCTGAGCCCATTTTGTGATTTCCAATACAGAAGCATGCCTGTATGTGATGCAGTGCCGTCTAAGGGCCCGAAGATCACGGGCACCCAGTATGGTTTTCCGGCCTTGACCCTTACGCACAGAGATTCTTCCAGATTCTCTGAATCTTTTGATGATGATATGCACTGTAGATGATGATATGTTCAAACTCTTTGCAATTTTACACTGTCGAACTCCTTTCTGATATTGCTCCACTATTTGTCAGCGCAGAATTAGGGGGATTGGTGATCCTCTTCCCATCTTTACTTCTGAGAGCCGCTGCCACTCCAAGATGCTCTTTTTATACCCAGTCATGTTAATGACCTATTGCCAATTGACCTAATGAGTTGCAATTTGGTCCTCCAGCTGTTCCTTTTTTGTACCTTTAACTTTTCCAGCCTCTTATTGCCCCTGTCCCAACTTTTTTGAGATGTGTTGCTGTCATGAAATTTCAAATGAGCCAATATTTGTCATGAAATTTCAAAATGTCTCACTTTCGACATTTGATATGTTGTCTATGTTATATTGTGAATACAATATCAGTTTTTGAGATTTGTAAATTGTTGCATTCCGTTTTTATTTACAATTTGTACTTTGTCCCGACTTTTTTGGAATCGGGGTTGTATTATATTTGAAGGTAACTTCATGTTGTGCTGTGAGGTTCTGTGCACTTTAACTTTTGAACCAACAGGTGCATTTGGATAAGTAAAGCCTATTTTTCTGCATTTTTGTAGTCCTGGTAATCTTTTATATTGGTAAAGATGTTTATAGGACCATTTCTCAGTGTCTTTGTTTTTTTAATCAATAGTTTTTCAGTAATAACTTAATATTTAACATATCACTCAATTTTAATCACAAAAAGAGAAAATCGCAACAATTTCTCGCAACTTTCACTTCCTCCCGCAATGTAATCGCGACAAAAACCTAAAAAACACCGCAACTTTCATCGCAACCATTAAATACCATACAGGAGCCACACTGAATAATTAGACAACAACAATTAATCAGTGGAGGATATATATTCAAATTTAATAATTTAAAAATGAAAATATACTGTCTAATTTAAATTTTCTGGTTTTCAATTTCTCATAAATTAATGATTGATGGAGTCCAATTTTTTTCTGCAGTGAATAGATTTTTGTGTTAAAGTAATTCTGGTGAAATTAGTTTAATTACAAATAGTTTATTTGTGGGGGTTTTTTTCTCAAATTTTTCTTCGGACAAGTCAACTTCACATTCGGACAAGTAAATTTCCTTTCAACTTGCCCGACAGGACAAGTGGTTTCAAAAGTTACTGTAGAGCCCTGTTCAATATAATTGAAAGAAACATTCTTCAACAACAGATTAAAAAAAAAAAAAAGGTCACTCACTGATCTCTCCTCTCCACTGCCAGGCCATCCTCCGCTGGCAGGTAGCTCCAGGTTTATTAAAATCACACGCAGCACAGGTCGCCTCGTCCACCATGGCAGATGGCTGTATGGAGCAAAGCAGGTATTAAAAAAATTTGACTTTTTTTTTTTAAATAAATAAATCTGCTGATTAGATGACGAGTAATCTGGGGATAAGTCTGCCGTGCAAAGGCAAACTGCAGTCTCTGCAGAATCACTGAACTGAGATAAACGGCATTTTATATGTTTTCCCCTCACTGGGAAAAAACAATAAAAGGTAATTACTCAATTTCACAAAATATGCAGATACTGCAGTTTGCGTTTGCATAACAGAAGTAGAGATGAGATTTGAAATGTTCAGTGGTAGGCATGCAACAATATATCGTGTGCTGATAAATAGCGATACAAATTTACGATGATTCCAATCGCTGAAATAAAACATGAGTCATGATTATTATCAGGCTGCATAACGACTTCAAGGCGCACTGAAGGCACATTTTTTTATCATCAAAATTCTATTCATCTCATTTTATTAAATATTGGAACGCATTTTTGATCGCTATTTTGTCGCTGCTATAGCAAGTTATGAGTGTTTGAAATATGCTCTGTAATCTATCAGTCCGTATGTCAAAGCGACGGCCATAAACGAGATTCGTCGAGACCTGTGCGAGACATCATAGGACGGAAGTAAAACGTACAGCGGAAATCAAAGCGACCGACATCTGCCAACGTCGTCAAAAGACGCGCGCGCCCTCTTTCGAATGCTGACGTAATCAAGCCGGAAGTTTTTTTTGTTTTGATAGCAATCAGGAAAGTTTGAAAAAAGTAGGCAGTAATCGTCATTTAAACTCGTTTTTGTGCAATACTTCGTTTGGAAAACAGTTTTCAAAACGGTGGCGCTGACACTTGACGTTTCGAAGTCTCGCACAAGTCTCGTGAAGATCGCGCGGATAAGCGACGCCTGCCGTGGACCAAACGAACTAAATTCAACACGGCTAAAAACCGAATAGGCCGATAAGTATAATATTTAATTGCAATTAGTTGCCAATACGAGTCACGATATAAGGTTACTAAAACCGAAAACGTAACTGAATAACACGTTAATTAAGAAATAAAGCAAGCATGACTTCAGTTCTCCTTTAATTTTTCCTCACTGTAATTGCGTTGTTGAGATAGCAGAGGGCTGTCTAATAACATACATTATTCTATCCGCATTCACTGGATATGAGCAATCGCGCGCTCTGATTGGCTAATCTATTACTAGGATATCAGCTCATATACCGTGAGTAGAAAGAAACAAAATGGCAGAGCGTGCTACTGAACCAACCGAGGACGAAATAAAAACTCTACTTGAAAACATACAGAAGCAACAAGATATGGAATAAAAGTATTTGATGGTAAGAACATATCTTTTTTATTTTTCAAGAATTATTATTATCGCATTTTCACAAATTGCTCCCGTCATTTCACCGGTTTGTTTACATTCTAAGCGGAAATGATTTTGTCGGATGTTTTGTATAAAGTTTTTATCTATCAAATTTACAAAAAAATAAAAATACTCCGTTCCTCGAAATCCAGTGAATGTGGATAGAATAAAACAGTTATTCCACTCAATCTCATCGTACATGGATTATAGCCGACTTGGTGCTACATACCTCGGCAGACATCAGCTCATGTACGACTCGATTTTGTGGAATAACTGTTAAATAACGGCAATGCACATGACCTCACCGTAGGCGGAAGTAACACAGCTCTAATGCTGCAAAATTTGGAAAGAGCTGTTGTGTGACTGGCTGTATAAATAGATTTAGTAAGAAATCAGAGCTCTCTTTTTTACAGACTGATGAAAGATAAAGGAAAAGAAAGAGCGAAGAATACAGAGGAAGTACAAACGTTCATAGAAGTTGATTAAGAAAAGGTCTACTGATGATTAACTTTTTTTCAATAAAAAATTATATATGTTTTAGTTAAAAGGCTTTATATTTTACCAAACTTTTAAAATGTGGGCAAATAATTATTGTTGGTTATTTTTTTTTTAAATGAAGTTTTTTAAAAAAAATTAACAGAAGAAATATTTAAAATGATAAAGAATATGAAAATAAATGTTGCTTTTTTCGGTAATAAAATTTTCTTCATTTAATTTTATTTTCAAAAATATCGTTGGAAAATCAAAATTGTGAACGCAATATCACGAATCGAAGCGAATCGTTACACGCTGAGAACCTGTCTGACCTGCAGTCTATTGGTCAGGATGATGTTGGGGTACATGGCCCCGACGTCCAGATGGTAAATCAGAGGACACTCGATCCTGTTCGGCACTTCTTTCAAACAGGTCAGCTTCTTCCTGATGTCATCACAAACCTGGGAGGAAAAACAAGAAGAGAAAGAGAGGTGTTGAGTTCATCTAATATCAGCGCTGCAGCGGTTCTAATTGCTTCAGCTTTATTGCTTCCTTCTTAAAAGTTAACATCCTGACGGGGAAGTTTTCACACCTCATAGACTGACCTCATTAAAGTTCGTGACTTGCTCCAGTGGGATCTTCTCCTCTTCTTCAACAGCGTGACGCAGAGTCCGCTCCACCCTCTGCAGCAGGAAGTCGAACGCTGCCGGATTCTGGACACACACGGTTTGACAGGTGTTAGGTTTAAACCTAGGACACGAAGGCATTTTAGGAAATTGTGGATTCTAAAGCAGGTCCTTTCTACCATTTTGAAGCGGCACGGGATGTCACTGCGGAACACTCCGGACTCCAGAGCCTCGACATGGCCGCCCACGTAGGTCTCCGAGTCCAGAACGTGGCCGTCGTCGGTCAGCTTATTGAACACCTGCTCCTGCTTATTCGGGAAAACGATGTTGGCGTGGAAAGCCTGGACCATCAACAACGCCTCGCACAACGTCCCTGAACCCTTACGCAACACCTGAAGGAGACGTCGACAGACAGGAAGTGCTGGTTAATTATTCTCTCTGTAAACGCCGTATGATAATGTAATGAGTGTAGTAGGTACTGTAGAAAAACTCCAGACCTCGTCAGGCTCCATGGGAATGATGGTGCACAGGGCGAAGATGAACGGATGAACGTATTTCATGTAGAGGTAGTAGGTTGCCACGGCATCGGACACCGAGTACGTAGCCAACGTCTGAAGGAAGCAAAGGATACAAAGAAAGCGATTTATTTTTCTCTCGTTCGCCTCACGCCTACGTGGGTTTCCGCCAAGAGCTCTGGTTTCCTCCTCCAGTCCAAAGACTTGCACATTCGGTCAACTGGCTACTCTGAATTCCCCATAGGTGTGAACAGGAGTGTGAATGGTTGCTCGTTTCTATGTTAACCCCGAGATAGATCGGCGACATGCCCACGGTGAACCCCGTCTAGCTCCGATTCTCCGCGACTCTGACGGATAAGCAGTATACGGTGGCATGCAAAAGTTTGTGCACCCTTGCTGAAAATGTCTGTTACTGTGAATAGTTAAGTGAGCAGAAGATGAACTGATCACCAAAAGGCATAAAGGTAAAGACGACTCTTTCCCTTTATATTTTAAGCAAAAACAAATTTTTTTATTTTCATCTTTTACATTTTCAAAATGACAAAAAAGGAAAAAAGAGCCCAAAGCAAAAGTTTGGGCACCCTGCATGGTTAGTACCCAGTAACACCCCCTTTGGCAAGTATCACAGCTTGTAAACACTTTTTGTAGCCAGCTAATAATCTTTCAGTTCTTACCTGGGGGATTTTCACACACTCGTCCTTGCAAAAGGCTTCCAGTTCTACAAGTTTCTTGGGCTGTCTTGCATGCGCTGTGCTTTTGAGATCTATCCACAGATTTTCAATGATGTTTAGGTCAGGGGACTGTGAGGGCCCGGGCAAAACCTTCAGCTTGGGCCTCTTGAGGTATTCCATTGTAGATTTTGAGGTGTGTTTTGGATCATCGTCTTATTGTAGGACCCGTCCTCTTTTTAACTTCAACTTTTTTGCAGATGGTGTGATGTTTGCTTCCAGAATTTGCTGGTATTTATTCGAATCCACGCTTCCCTCGACCAATGAAATGTTCCCTGTGCCACTGGCTGCAACACAACCCCAAAGCATGATCGATCCACACCCATGCTTCAGAGTCGGAGAGGTGTTCTTTTCCTGGAATTTGGCACCCTTTTTTCTCCAAACATACCTTTGCACATTGTGGCCAAAAAGTTCTAGTTTGATTTCATCAGTCCACAGGACTTGTTTCTAAAATGCATCAGGCTTATTTAGATGTTCATTTGCAAACATCAGACGCTGAATTTTGTGGCTCAGACGCAGGAAAGGTTTTCTTCTGATGACTCTTCCATGAAGGTCATATTTGTTCAGGTGTCGCTGCATAGTAGAACAGTGCACCACCACTCCAGGGTCTGCTAAATCTTTCTGAAGGTCTTTTGCAGTCAGACAGGGGTTTTTATTTGCCTTCCTAGCAATCCAACGAGCAGTTCTTTCAGAAAGTTTTCTTCATCTTCCAGACCTCACCTTGATCTCCACTGTTTCTGTTAACTGCCATTTCTTAATAACATTACGATCTGAGGAAACAGCTACCTGAAAACACTTTGCTACGTTCTTGTAGACTTCTCCTGCTTTGTGAGCGTCAATTATTTTATTATTCAGAATGCGAGGGAGTTGCTTAGAGGAGCCCATGGCTGTTGATTTTAGGAACAAGTTTGAGGAGTCAGAGAATTTATACAGCCTTGAAATCTGCATCATCTGACCTTTCCTAATGAAGAATTTGAACAAGCCACAGCTCAATAAGCTCATTAAGATCTGGAACCTTGGTAAAAGTTACCTGAGAACTCAAATGCATGGTTTTCCCCAAAGCGTTTTAGCGTATCGGGCCCGATACTCTTGCTCTGCCTGCCGATACGCTTAGTCGCTTTAGTTAAAATCCGATACGTTTAGATTTATACCGATACGTTAAATTTCCTACCCGCAAGTAACTAGATACATAGGAGAGCAAATAACAGATCCATTTACATACTGATTGATATTTGTGTTAAACAAGCACTCTTTTTTTCCTAATGTTTGTGTTGATTCTGTCAAAGTAATATGTTCGTGTGGTATGATGTAAATAAACTGTAATCTGTTGGCTACGTCAAGATTACGTCTTCAAACCGTCCAATAAAAATATCGAAAGAAAACGTCAAACATCCCAGAATTTTCCGATTCATTATAAGCGATCTCATTGGCTGCCGATGTTGTCCCCCACCAGACGGACAAAGCCGACTGACTTGAATAAGCTAGGAGAAGACTCGCTGGACAAATTAATCCACATCAGCATGGACGACAGCGAGACGGACTATGAGAGGGCTGCCCAACATTGGGCCAAGCAAAAGCCAAGGAGAATTAATCTGCTTTAAAGGAGTAGAAAACTTAATTCATTAGTTTGGGTTTGCAGAAAGATTATGTCCTTATAAACACACTCACGAAGTGAAGTTGTCCAAATGTGTCAAATATTGAGGTTTTTCACCCACACGACCAAGTCATGTGATGCATCGTTAGGCTGCTATTTTGGACGTCACGGCTCGAATCGGTTTGAATGCGAGGAAGGCGACAAACGAAAAACATAAAAGAAAAAGGAGCGAGATGCAGAAAACACCTTCACTATCCAGCGACGTAGGGCATTTACAGGGCGAGCAGAGGGAGAGGTATTTGCAAAAATTGAGGTTAGCAGGCTTAGAGAACGACGTTTACCTGCTTCCACCACGATTGTTCACTGACGTACGGAAGTACACGAAGCCCTCGTCTTTACCTGACTTCAGCCCACATGATCTGTATACCTATGTCGTTAAAAACCCATCGCCATACACAGGTATTGATCTGAAAGCGTATACGAGTTTGGATGCCTACAAATATTTTGTGTCAGGCTGGGTAACATGCCTACATCAGCGGGTCGTCCCTGGAGCCGGTGGTCGCCATCTTATTACAGCTAAGGTTTGTTCACATTTTCATTTACTTTCGGTCCTCAGGATAAACAAAATGTTATTAAATGTCATTGAAATAACTGCTTAGTCTGTTGAGACATGGCCCGTTATAAATTTGCTGTTACCAGGCAATGACCAAGAACTGTATTATTAGGGTCGGTGTCTGTGTTGTAGCAGTGTACTAGCAGCTAGCTGTTAGCACTAGCTAATGTCAACAACATCATAGCTGGTATGTTACTGTAGCAATGTTTACGTTCAGTCATTTGGATGACTGTTAAAACCTTTCCCTCTCAAGTTTTTCCTTTACTGTATTTACTAGTTTACTGTAATTATGATCCGACAGCTATTTACACCGGATCCAGTGTAAATAGCTGCCGGAGCGTGCTCCGGCTTGCTCCCCCTCAAATTAAGCAGCGCGCTCTGGAACCTCGGCCGGAGCACTCCGGGAGCAAGCCGGAGCGCGCTGCTTAATTTGAGGGGGAGCAAGCCGGAGCGCGCTCCGGCAGCTATTTACACTGGATCCGGTGTAAATAGCTGCTGGATCATAATTACAGTAAAGGAAAAACTTGAGACTGAAAGGTTTTAACAGTCATCCAAATGACTGAACGTAAACATTGCTACAGTAACATACTAGCTACTATGTTGTTGACATTAGCTAGCTTGACCTTCAAAATGGCGGACACCGGGGCGTCACGTGACCCTGTGACGTCAGGTGAAATACCTCAATAGCATCATTTCAAATAATGATCATAAGCAGTTTTGGCAGTGCGATGTCACTGGGATCCATTTAACAAAAGAAGGCTCCGGATTATTCTTTCGTTAAAGGCTCACAGTGACATCACACTGCCAAATACGCTCATCATTATTATTCAAAATTATGCTACATTTGACACTTATTAACATATTCTCTTCATGAATGTTTTTATAAGTACATAATCTTTCTGCAAACTTAAATGTATGAATTAAGTTTTCTTTTACTTTAAATATGTTTTAATCTTAATCTAGTCCATTTAATAAAGTGCCAAAATTTAAACTTTATAATCTGCAGCTGCCTTACTTTTCTTTTCAGTGCATCTTAGTTATACATATATTACGGTAATTGCATCAGAAACATTCTAAATCATTACAGTTATAGTAATACAGCAACTTATTTTAAGGTGGCAGGTCTTAGGTTCAGATCCCTTTGTGATCAACAGGAGGTCATGATGATCGATTCTCTTCATTGGATTGCATAAGATGGAGCAAACCACTGGTCATATTTTCACACACATTTTTGTTACAACACTACTTGATCATAGGTAATTAAAGGAACAGTCCACCGTACTTCCATAATGAAATATGTTCTTCTCTGAATTGAGACGAGCTGCTCCGTACCTCTCCGAGCTTTGTGCGACCTCCCAGTCAGTCAGACGCGCTGTCACTCCTGTTAGCAATGTAGCTAGGCTCAGTATGGCCAATGGTATTTTTTGGGGCTGTAGTTAGATGCGACCAAACTCTTCCACGTTTTTCCTGTTTACATAGGTTTATATGACCAGTGACATGAAACAAAGTTCAGTTACACAAATTGAAACGTGGCGATTTTCTATGCTATGGAAAGTCCGCACTATAATGACAGGCGTGTGTGGCGTGAGTGAAGGTATCAATGCGCTGTCGAAGCGTGCAGAAGGTGTTAGTACGCCTGTCATTATAGTGCAGACTTTCCATAGCATAGAAAATCGCCACGTTTCAATTTGTGTAACTGAACTTGCTTCATGTCACTGGTCATATAAATCTATGTAAACAGGAAAAACGCGGAAGAGTTTGGTCGCATCTAACTACAGCCCCAAAAAATACCATTGGCCATGCTGAGCCAAGCTACATTGCTAACAGGAGTGACAGCGCGTCTGACTGACTGGGAGGTCGCGCAAAGCTCGGAGAGGTACGGAGCAGCTCGTCTCAATTCAGAGAACAACATATTTCATTATGGAAGTACGGTGGACTGTTCCTTTAAGGTATCCCCATAGATTTTCAAATCTATCATATACCTCAGTAATCTATAACAAAACAGTTTAACTTGCATGTTGAACTTTAAGGTGAAATTTCAAATGTGTATACATTAATACTATTGAGGTCAGAAATTATTGAAGCACTGTTAAAATCTATCCTATAATCATGGATGTCAAACCTCTCGGAGACCCTGAAAATGCACCCGAGAGCATCTATTTTCAAAAAATTTTCCGGGGGGGCATGCTCCCGGACCTCCCTAGTTTCGCTTCGCGCCATTGGCGCTCAATTGTCTGTGTTTCATCATGCCAGAATTTAGGGCTTTAATTTTTTTCTGGGGAAAACACTGCAAATGTATTGGGGCGCCCAAACTTTCGCATGGTGTTCCTTTTCTTTTTTTTCACTCTCCAATTGTACAAAACAAAAATAATACACAAATCTTGCAGAAAACGCTGAAAAGAAATGTCTCGTCTTTACCTTTATGCCTTTTGGTGATCAGTTCATCTTCTGCTCGCTTAACTATTCACAGTAACAGACGTTTTCAGCAAGGGTGCCCAAACTTTTGCATGCCACTGTAGATCATGGCTGTCTGGGTGGTTTGAGGCTCTCTCAATCACTCAGAACGTTAATTTACAACGCAATCCCTTTCATAAATTCAACAAAAGGGTTCTTACCTGTCTGTGCTGTAAGTCAGTTTTAAAAAGGAAATTCAACTCTACATTTAAAGACCCATGATGTCACTCAGCAAGCGCTCTCGATCTCAACTAACACAGTCTTCGTGCTGTTTTATTTCTCAACCTGCACAAATTCAGGCTTCAGGATCAACACAAATCATCATCAATCACAGTGTGGGTTTATTGTTAAGCGTGTGCTCATTATTTGTTTACTTGCTCTTCATCAGTAAAAGCTTCATCCCTGAGAACACACGAGAGAAGAAACAAGCCCTGTGTCCGAAATCGCTCCCTACTCACTATATAGCGAGGACGCCGTTTTGTAGTGCTGTCCGAAACCTTAGTGAGGATTATTTACACCCTATATACAGTGGGGCAAAAAAGTATTTATTCAGTCACCAATTGTGCAAGTTCTCCCACTTAAAAAGATGAGAGAGGCCTGTAATTTTCATCATAGGTACACTTCAACTATGAGAGACAGAATGAGAAAAAAAATCCAGAAAATCACATTGTCTGATTTTTAAAGAATTTATTTGCAAATTATGGTGGAAAATAAGTATTTGGTCAATAACAAAAGTTCATCTCAATACTTTGTTATATACCCTTTGTTGGCAATGACAGAGGTCAAACGTTTTCTGTAAGTCTTCACAAGGTTTTCACACACTGTTGCTGGTATTTTGGCCCATTCCTCCATGCAGATCTCCTCTAGAGCAGTGATGTTTTGGGGCTGTCGCTGGGCAACACGGAATTTCAACTCCCTCCAAAGATTTTCTATGGGGTTGAGATCTGGAGACTGGCTAGGCCACTCCAGGACCTTGGAATGCTTCTTACGAAGCCACTCCTTCGTTGCCCGGGCGGTGTGTTTGGGATCACTGTCATGCTGAAAGACCCAGCCACGTTTCATCTTCAATGCCCTTGCTGATGGAAGGAGGTTTTCACTCAAAATCTCACGATACATGGCCCCATTCATTCTTTCCTTTACACGGATCAGTCGTCCTGGTCCCTTTGCAGAAAAACAGCCCCAAAGCATGATGTTTCCACCCCCATGCTTCACAGTAGGTATGGTGTTCTTTGGATGCAACTCAGCATTCTTTCTCCTCCAAACACGACAAGTTGAGTTTTTACCAAAAAGTTCTATTTTGGTTTCTTCACACCAAGCTGCTTACCTATTGCAGATTCAGTCTTCCCAGCCTGGTGCAGGTCTACAATTTTGTTTCTGGTGTCCTTTGACAGCTCTTTGGTCTTGGCCATAGTGGAGTTTGGAGTGTGACTGTTTGAGGTTGTGGACAGGTGTCTTTTATACTGATAACGAGTTCAAACAGGTGCCATTAATACAGGTAACGAGTGGAGGACAGAGGAGCCTCTTAAAGAAGTTGTTCCAGGTCTGTGAGAGCCAGAAATCTTGCTTGTTTGTAGGTGACCAAATACTTATTTTGCCGAGGAATTTACCAATTAATTCATTAAAAATCCTACAATGTGATTTCCTGGATTCTTTCCCCCCATTCTGTCTCTCATAGTTGAAGTGTACCTATGATGGAAATTACAGGCCTCTCTCATCTTTTTAAGTGGGAGAACTTGCACAATTGGTGGCTGACTAAATACTTTTTTGCCCCACTGTATACACTGTGGTCTCAAAAGTAGCCGGTCACCGGCGGCAAATCGCCGTCTGTGGCTTGTTATGCCGCCGGCTACTGTCAGTCAAGTCACAAAATTTAATATTAAATATTTCTGACGGCAAAAAAAGTTGTGAACGTAAATTACATCCACTATGTCATGTATGTCCGTTGCCGCGTCAACTTTGTTTACATCCTCGACATGAGTGCAGCCATTACTGCCCCTTGTGCCATGTGTAAGCCGTACTCTGATTGGCTTAGAGTGTTCCATGGACTGTGAATGGTTCATACCATCATGTGACTCACAAATGGCGACGAAGAGAGTTGCAAGCGGCTCCATGCTGGATGCGTGGCTAAAAAGGTCTAGAGGGAAAGGTAAGTACGTTTTGAACGCAAATTTATTCTGTCATTGTGTTGATATAGAAAAATAAATACGTCTTAGTCCACCGTTTCTCAGCCTTGCTTAAGACATTATAATCGCAGATCGTAAAGTTGACTCTGCGTTTGACAGCTGCTCGAAAAAAACAAACTGCGTGCGTAACAACGCTAATCAAGCTTAAAGTGCCATTCCAGCATTGGATGTATTCTTTGGCATAAAATACAATATATTTTGACAACATATATAAATGGTATCACTAGACAGAGAAATCTTTTAGCTTCAAAATGATATATCAAACATAATTTGACAACGACAAGTATATTAATTTTGCGACCAAAGTCACCTACCCTTTTAATTTCCGCGCGTGATGTCATCGGCAGGTTCCCCTTCTTGTGTACCACGTGACGTGTGACGTGGCACATATTATCAGCAATGGCGGATAGAACGCGATAAAAATAATACCAATAAATCTAGCTAATACCAATAAATCTAGCTAACTGAAAGATTAACTCAATTTTTCGCTATTTTTTTGGCCCCCATATACGAGGAGAAATGACTCTCTCACTTTGGGGGTTTCCTGGTCTAAAAATAGACCGACACGTGGTACACAAGAAGGGGAACCTGCCGATGACATCACGTTTCACTACCGCGCGGAAATTAAAAGGGTAGGTGACTTTGGTCGCAAAATTAATATACTTGTCGTTGTCAAAAAATTATGTTTGATATATCATTTTGAAGCTAAAAGATTTCTCTGTCTAGTCATGTTGTCATAAAATATATTGTATTTTATGCCAAAGAATACATCCAATGGTGGAATGGCACTTTAAGCTAGACGACCCGCCTCAAATACCCGTCCCAGGTAAATGTTATCCCAATTTTAGATGACTTGTTCCAAACCATCCCGCCCCATGAAAAATTCATACTTGCATCTCTCTCTCTATTTTATATATATATATATATATATATATATATATATATATATATATATATATATTAAATTTGTTGTGCCTAACCCGCACTAAATAACTAGATTTATATAATTTCTATTCAGTAGGCCCCTACATGATTAGGTTGATGAGATTTGGATAAAAGTGATTTTCAATAGAAATGCTGAGACGGTCAATGAGTGCTGCTAGCTGCTGTTTTTTAATAACGATGAAGTCAGCTGATGAAGTACATGTAGCTGCATTTTATGTAACAGTTTATTGACTGCCAAAAAATAAACATTTTGATTATAATTGAAGTTTTGTTGTTCTTCATCTGTATTCAAGATTTCACCATATTCTTCAATAGTATTCGAGAATCTGGAGAAACTTGTCACCTTAGCTTAGTCAAAGTGCACATCAGACTTAAAATTATTATATCATCCATATGTGGATTTCAATCGGACTACTTTTTATGTGTTTGTTTGCAAATATTTCTGAAATTTGATAAAATGACTGAGGTATGGGTTCATATTTCAAGTTTCCAAATAGTATTGATTACCCTTTATTTTCACTGTTAAAAGTTACCAGAGGCCACCATTTCTCAGTGCATTTCATAAAATTTTCCGTGCCCAAAGGGGGGCGCACCCCCTTTTGAACCCCCCCCTGCACGCTTTGCGTGCATTATGTCTGCCGCTGGCAGACATTTTACCATTTTGCACCCTGCTGTAAATTATTTGTACCCTGCTATTCTCCCAAACTTTGAAGCCCCTGTATATAGTACACTCAAAGTATCCCACAATGCATCACGAAAAGTAGTGTACAACCGATGGTCACGAAGCAATATATCCCATCATGCATTGCGGTCGCGCTGAAAGAAATCAAATTAAAAGCCTCAAATTTGATTTAATAAAAGGCAGCGGCAAAGAAGAAAAAGTATTCAGCGTCGATTTAAAAGAACTGAAAGCTGCAGGTACTCTGTACTGATTAATGTTGGAAATGCGCTCAGTATAATATGGATTTATCACAAAAACACATGCATGTGTTTATTATTTGGAAAACCCACCAGCCGGGTGATCTGGCACGTTTTAATTGTGCGACAGTAATGACGTAAATACCAGCGCGACGAAGTCGTGTCCGAAAGCGTTTTTTTTCATTTTACCAATGAGCTCACTGTATAGTCCTCTATATAGTAATTCCCCATATAGGGAATACGGAACAAGTGAGCGATTTCAGACAGAGAGAAGAACGCACACTGCAGTGTTTCCCCTACCATTATGTTATGGCGGAGGGGAAAAGGAAGACCCCGCAAGCCCCTGAAAATCCCCCACCACACCCATTTTAAGGTCTCGGGAGAAATAAAATTAAAAAAAAAAAAACAAACCACAAGATCAATCATGAGCTACTGCTCACTTACGTATTCCTCCACGCTGCTCTCGCTTATATCAGAATGCAAGCAATCGAAGGAATAGGACTCTTATTATGAATGCTGACTTCAAGAAATAATGAACCCTGAAACAAGTAAGTAAAGAGCAGTGTCTCTCCACAGGGATTTCAAACAGCATCCTGGGAAACTGTCATTTTACTTCTTGAAATAGCGTCAAAATCCATGCTATATGTTTCGTAAATACATTGTCAGTAAACAGGAAGTCGATGTGCGACAGACCTGAAAACGGTTTACACGGTATAGAACCCCAAGCTGAAGTTTGGTACCAAGTGGCTATGATTTCTAGTTGCTGAGAAAAAGGGTGTTTCGGATGGACGGAGATACGGACAGAGATGAACCAGTACACTCCCCGAGCGGGGGTATAATAAAATGAAAAAATTTTAAAAACCAAACCAAAACAGGATTGCAGGCATTAGGACCACGCAGAAAGAGCGCCTACTCAAAAAACCCCGAGAGCTTGCAGGCACTAGGACCATGCAGAAACATCCCCTGCTGAAGCTGCGCTCTCCTCACACGCACTCAAAAACAATTTAAACGATTTGATTCAAACAACAGTTTGCAATGTCAGAACCCCCTCAAGCGGCAAAAGAAAATGGAGGATATACGACATTTAAAAAAAGGAATGCGAGTCATCTTTTCCGACACGCTATATAAAGTTAGCTAACAAAACACTACAAATAAGTTATTAGCTAGCAGGTAAGGAGCAGCTAGTTAGGTAAGGATAGGAGGCCATGACGGGACACCCTGCGTCTTTAGAGCACTCAACCACCCGGACAGGATTGACGAGTAGGAGGAAACCCGGAGAACCCAGAGGAAACCCGCAGATACAGTTAGAACACAGGAAACCCTTTTTTCATTACTATCAACATTTTAAAATCCACTCCTCGTTCATTTTCAGTCTGTTCTCACAACTAAATTCCTACGCGAGTATAAATCATATAAACGAGACGTGTGTAACACTGCGATGTAACGCTTGACCTGCGGCTCCTCGGTGGCCATGCGGCACATCTCTTCAGGGTCCAACTCCACAGGGTCGTAACCCAGTTTGGCCTTGGCTGCTGCTTTCAGATTGTGGCTTCCGACAGGCAGGTAGCTGTCTCTCTTCACCCACCTGAACCAATCAGAGACAGCAGGACGTCAGTGCAGCGTGAAGACACAACAGCGGAGGGAAAGATAAAGTAGATTTCTACAGAACATTACAAATATCAGCAAGTAAGAAACATCACAGGACACTATGTGGATTATGAACTCATCCCCGCCAGCGTGGTGTGATATGGTGGGATTATTACGGGATAAACACACGCTATTATCCTGCTGATACCACAGCGAATTTCCGACAACCACAAGGTTTAATTTATTAATGAAACACACACACACTGCACATTTAAAGTTAGATTTAATGTTGTGGAACGTCCAAATCGGTTCTTGTTATTAGTTGCATTCAAACAACGGCAGATGGCCAGCTGTTCCCTCACCCACATCTCCATAATCTCTCTCTCTCTCGCCCTCTTTCTCTCACTCTCTTGTGCTAGCCCTCTCTCTCTTTTTCTCTCTCCTTCTCTCTCTCACCCTCTCTCTCTTTTTCTCTCTCTCGCCCTCTCTCTCTCTCTTCCTCCCTCTCCCTTTCTCTCTCCCTCCTCTCTCTCCTTTGCTCGTCCCCTCTCTCTTTTTCTCTCTTGTCTTCTCTCTCTCCCTCCCTCCATCTCTTTCTCCCTCCCTTCCTCTCCCTTGCCCTCCCTCCCTTTCTCCCTTTCCCTCCCTCCCTTTCTCTCCCTCGCCCTCCCTCCCTTTTTCTCCCCCTCGCCCTCCCTCCCTTTTTCTCCCTCGCCCTCCCTCCCTTTTTCTTTCTCTCCCCCTCTCTCCCTTTTTCACTCCTGCCCTCCCTCCCCCTTTCTCTCCCCCCTCCTTCTCTCCCTTTTTTCTCCCACCCTCTCTTTCTCTCTTGCCTTCTCTCTTTCTCCCTCCCTCCCTCTCTTTCTTTCTCTCCCTCGCCCTCCCTCCCTTTTTCTTTCTCTCCCACCCTCTTTCTCTCTTGCCTTCTCTCTCTCTCTCTCTCTTTCTCCCACCCGCCCTCCCTCTCTTTCCCTCCCTCCCTTTTTCTTTCTCTCCCCCTCTCTCCCTCCTTCTCTCCCTTTTTTACTCCCGCCCTCCCTCCCTGCCCCTCTTTCTCTCCCCCCTCCTCTCCTTCTCTCCCTTTATCTCTCCCACCCTCTCTTTCTCTCTCTCTTTCTCTCTTGCCCTCTCTCTCTCTCTCTCTCTCACCCTCTCTCTCTCTCTCTTGCCCTCTCTCCTCTTCTCTCTCACTCTCTCTCTCTGGCAGATGTTAATAAAATGTCTCCTAACAAACCAATCAATAAATATTAAATTAAAATAAATAAGAACCCTTCAAAGATTATACATTTTTGTGGCGCGCCGGGTGTCCCTGTGAATGTGCTGTTACTATAGAAACAGTAACATTAACATTACCACAGGCACATGAACATAAACCTGTCGTTCACATGACAGCCTGAACTACTGTCCAAGTCGTGTTGTACCAAAAAAAAAAAATGCACATGCTCTGAATAATTAGATTCCAACTCGAGAGAAGAGTCACGCTGCGGTATAGAATGTGATAAAGCGACGTGTGTGTGTGTGTGTGTGTGTGTGTTTATCCAGCAGTCGTGAATGGGTTCTTTGGCTCCTACCTGAGGCAGTCCATGTGAATCGACTGGCTGGACTTGTACTCGCCCTGGCTGTCCTTCTGAAAACCGATCTCCTGGTACATGTTGAGGTTGTGGTGAGCTGCCCGAGTCTCGACAAACGGCCTGATGGGAAACAGCGTACGCCACTTCTCATTAAGAGAGGTCAGAAACTCCGGGTCGGTGCACGAGGACATTTTGGAATCAGTCAAATATTTCAGTGTGAAAACAAATTAACCAGACTGTTTCTCAGCCCATCTGGAAAATTATTTCTTTTTTTTTTGTATACTTTATTTAAAGAAAAAACATACAAAGGGGAAATTAGGCTGTGCTTTAACCCATCTGAAGCAGTGAACAAACAAACAAACAAACAAACAAACAAACAAACAAACAAACAAACAAACAAACAAACACATTAGCACAGCCCAGAGCAGTTCGGGGTTAGGTGCCTTGCTCAAGGGCACTTGAGCTGTTCCTGATGGTCCAGGGAATTGAACCAGCAACCTTTAGGTCCCACTGTAGATTTAAATAAGCCAATCAGAGACAGGATGAGTCGAGACCTGTTTCCTGATCATGTGAGGTATAAGTGCGAGGGCGGGGAAATCAACACACAGACCTACAACAGCGCATTTTGTGATCAATACCAAAATGTCCTTGCTGCACTGATTTACGGCAAACAGTGTGATTTTGTCGTTTTCCTTTCGGACTCACCAGTCGAAGAAGTCCCCGTTATAGGTGACAAAAATGTTGGGTTTGGTCTCGTGGATGTGTTCGAACCATCGCTGAATCAGAGCAGCCTGCAAGCAGAATTAACAATTCAGATCAAATCGTGTATATACAGTATATTAAAAAAAAAAAAAAAAATCTCCTTAAAGCATATACGCAGAACCATGGCCTCACTTTTTGTTGATAAATGCCTTGAGACCTCAAGAATGGCACAGGAATAGTTTTAAGCGTTAACAATATATCTAATATAGTAATTTTTATGACTAAAGTGATTCATATAAGTAGCGGTCTGAGTGAACGACCTTGACGTCCATAACGTCACAGCAGGAAGTCTGTCGGTCTCATCGCCATTTCCGCTATACTAAAACACAGAGCTGACTGCAACTCCGAGCCTCCATTTTGAGCTAATTTACCGCCGTGCCACGTAGATGTGTTGCTGGCCGGTGCAGCAACACAACAGAAGGTGGATTTGCGTTGCATTCATGGCCCAAGAATGTTCAAACTGCAAAGATTTGGTCGCGTTTTGCGAGTTGTTCACGGGCACATTGGGCGCCTACGAAGTGGTCTCTCCTCTGCTCTGGACATTTTACTGAAGACTCGTACGAGACCTCTGATCTGTTGAGGAGCGTTGGCTATAAGCCTGGATTGAAAGAGGGTGCAGTACCAACAAAACTACAAGAAAAGGAAAGCATGTATTTTATTTAAAAGGAAAGTAAGTTCAGTTGCACCAGTTCTCCCGGAGTGTGAGCTGAGGGTTGTTGGTAAAACCCGGGACGGAACGGGACGTGACATATTATCGCTCGGGCAGTGACCTCCCCGCATCTGTTGCTAAAACCGGTGACATTCCATTCCGTCCCGGGTTTTAGTAACTGCCTGAGCCGAGCAGTAATGGCGGAGTACTCGGTATGGAGAAAATGGAGAATGAGCGGAGCAGCCGTCTGATTTCTCCACTGGATATTGCTGCCATCTCGCCCTTACGTGGAAGAAGCGAACGAACGGAGAACTGAACGAACAACTGAAAGTCAGATTGTTTCAAAACAATCGGCCTTCCAGAAGCGAGAACACAGACGGGTAAGCGCCGACTCTCATTTGGATACAAAACAACAAAAACAACACGTTGTTTACCTGCATTTAGATTAATACATGTAACTTGTATTGTGTATTTAAGTTACCGGTATAAGATTATTTAATTTGCTTCAGAATGCGATTGTCTCCGTTCATCTGATTATTTAATTAGCCTTTTCAGGGATGTGATTTGGGGCTGGTGAAATTATCTGAAAATTTTTGCCGGGGGTCTGGGGGCCACAGGCCCCCAGCTGGTCCAGAGCAGCGCCCTGGTGGGGGGACAAGGGGGGCGAAGCCCCCCGAAGCTCCTGGGTTCTGGGGGTTTCTGACTTAAAAATTGTACTAAAATGGCAAGCAAACACACAAGAAAAAAAAACTTGTCATGATTAACAAATTCAAGCCAATTTAATGGTCAACATGCAACTCTGAGCCCCTATAGTAAATTCAATGATTCTTAACTGACAAAAAGCCAAAACATGAAACCTAAAAATGTCATTCTAAATTAAATCATCTGCATTAGAATAAATAGAAAATTGTATAAGGAAAAACAAAATTTATACTTTCAATTACTGTAGAAGTTGAACATACCTAAATGTGCCTTTTCAAACAAACATGATGCAACATAAGAATTCATCCACAGGTCTTCAGGAACTCTCAAAGAAACTGCTAGCATCCATGTCCAGTTCCAGCACATCAGTCACTTTTTTTCTGCAGTTTCTACTCTAGCAATGTCAACTTCATATACATAACTCTATAGTGTTCACTCACCAAAGGATAATCATAACTCCACAGTGTTCACTCACTTAAGGATATTCACAACTACTGTGTTCACTCATAGGTTTCGTTTCTATCCCGGGCTCCAGCCCGACTTTGCACGCTCGTAGCTCGGGCAGGGGAGGTCCCAACATCCCCAAACTTGACAGCCAGAGACCTCTGCCCTCCCCCCAAAGAACGAAATCGCTGAACAGATGTCTCACAGTCTTATGTCCAACGTCTGTAGCAACCTCTTTCTCCAACCATTCCCAGCGGAACTTGTTTTTCACTATTCTGTCGATTTCTTTAACTCGATTTGCATCTTTACGCTCGATCACGGAGGCTGCCATCTTTCAACACTTCTTTTTCTTCTTCTGTCGATTTATTGGCGGTTAACAATCGATGTGTATTACCGCCATCTACCGGGCTGAGGTGTGATCTCAAGGGATATTAATCGTTGCATCTTTCAACTCTTTGTTTGAAGCGAGCTTACGTACAGCTATCTAACAAGGGCGTTCATTGGTTGTTACAGAGCGATGGGCCAATCACGTACCTCGTATCATCTCAATGACGGAAGTACTGAAAGTCGGAATGAATAGGATACGAATGCGGATTTTTGAGCGAAAAATCGGAAAAAAATTTTTTTTTCAAATTTTGAGGTGAAAAAAGCGGAATTCCGCGAATTCGCGGAAAAATCACATCCCTGCCTTTTACGTTTTATCAGTGAAAATGCATGCATGTACGTGTCTGTTGCATAAGTTATAACACCCATCCTGTTTTAATGAGAGTCAACCCACAATCAATGAAGTCAAATCAGTCTGAGGCCCAATCCCAATTCTAATTTCTACCCCTTCCCCTCCCCCTTCCCCTTGGCCCTTCCCCTTGAAACTGAGCTACAAGGGATAGGGCTTGAAATTCAACCCCTACGTATTGGGATAGCCCTTCAACGATCGCATACGTCATCGCGTACCTCCGTCAGCGTTTACGTTAGCAAAACGCGACCAAATGCGTCATTGGCTGCGACCAGCCGCTAGTCAGAGCCAGAACCAGAAATCTCTGCTGGCAGGGTGTGATTTGTTAACTAACACCACTGAATGGGATATCTTTGGCGCTTCGTGCACCACATCCGACAGAATGAGGTGTCAGAACACTCATGTAAACAATAAAAGCGAGAATAACAGAACAAAACGTACGCAGTCAAGCAACCGAAAACAATACTCACTCCCAAAGCTTTTTAGCAGCAGCTTGGATTTCAGAAATCGCTGCTCATTCTCAGCTCGAAAGCGAATCAAGCGGCGTGTTTCCTCTGGATAACAACTTAAAACACGTAAATAATGGAGAAAATACATTTATGACAATCTTTCGCCGCGGGAACCGCCATCTTTCTGAAATCCGCATGAAATCTCGCTGAAATCCGCATGGCATTGTGGGAAATCACTCAAACCCCTTCGTTCGGAGTCAGCTCCAGGAAAATCTCCGTTTGGAGGGGTACAGAAGCCCTACCCCTTCCCCTACCCCTCCGCGTTAACTGGGATTGGGATACCCCTACCCCTTCACGTGAACGCGCAAAATGGAGGGGAAGGGCCAAGGGGTTGGTCCAAGGGGTGAAATGGGATTCGGCCTTAGTTGAGCAAATCGGTAACGGTATTTCTTACTTTCACCGTAAATTTTTATTTATATGACTTTGGTCTATAGCTGTAAAAGGCCTCGGCCTTAAAACCGGTTCCCGCTGTGACGTCACGCACTCAGGGCTGGCTGGCTCAGCGGGACAGCTCGAATGCCAACTTTGCGGTCGATTTTAACTCTCAAATATATATATTTTTTAAATTTCCATTTACGCAGCATACAAGAGTCAAGGATGGAGATACTATCCACTCAGAAATGTATTTAAAAATAAAGGTTCTGCGTGTCTCCTTTACGTCTGAACTCCAGACGAACACGGAAGGCTCTACAGTAAGCGTCTCACTCTCACTCACCTCATCAGGCTCGTTAAACACAGTGAAAGGGCCCTCGTACTCCGGCTTAGGGGTGAACTCGAAATCCTCGATGTCCTCAGAGACAATCTCTCTGTTGGTGATGAGGAAACCCTGAGAGAGAGACAGAAAGAGACACTGCTCAAAAACAAGGTCATATTCTACAACCACGATGTCTTAAGGTTAGCAGTGACATCACTGACCTGCCCATCAATCATGTACGAGATCATCATGATCTGGTCTGTTTCTGCGTCGGGGAACTTCAGAGGGAGTTTGGTGGTCTCGATATCGAACGCCAAGACAACAGGATCCTGTAAACAAACACGTCCAGGTACAGAGAATTACATACAGCTTTATACGGGTCATGGTGAATGACGAGAAGGTAGAATTTCTATCATACGGCCACTCACTGGTCTTTCCACAAGGTCATCCCGACGCACAATCTCCGGGGGATACGCACTTCCTCTGTACCGTACGTTATACCAGTGGGCCTGGGAGCAAGCAATCAAGCAGAGGTGGTCAGCATTAACATCTGTACAGCTAAAAAAAGCCCCAAAACGTTTGTTATGAATCGTGTTTGTTTTAGGCTGCTGGATTCTCGACTCGGATTGGTCAAGAGGTATTGCAGGCTTTCGTCTAAACCGGGGAACAGGGGCGCTGCGCCCTCTTACTCTCGGTGTGCGCCCCCTTACCGAAATGCAGATTGAACCCCAAGTCACACTTAGGCTGTGCACTTATATGCTACTGCACAACATGCAGTCTTTCTCAAAATGATCTTTTCTCCCTGAAAACATCCCAGCAACACTACGTGACAATGTGTCTGATCATCAAATACGTTATAATTACTCCAAAAATATTCCAATCATAGTAGATACACCGCCAGGCGGTGCAAAAACAATCCGAATTGGCGTTTTCCAGACTGAGGCGCCATGTTGTTTAGTTGTCACGGCTGCTCTCGCGAGATTTGACATGAGCTCCATACAAGGTCAGCTGACTTGTAGAGCGAGATTTCTCAAGGCTGAATGACCTTTCACCCACCGGCGCAGGAGCTTTTGACAGAAGTAGTTCGCGAGTTGTTTTTGTTGACACTTGGGCATTTAAAGATGTCATCCCGCGGCACGAAACGGAAGAAAGCCAAAGACTGTCCGGGGCAGAAGAAGATTACTTCTTTCTTTTTCAGTGTTGACAGACAATTTGTTACAATTTCCCTCTCAGATAGCCTCAGAATGTCCCATTGTAACCTCAATTTTTCAAAGGCTTCGCACGGCAGGGCGGGCGGGGGGGGACAACCGGCACCATGGTGAGCGCCCTCATACTAAATTTTTCGAGAAAAAACCCTCTATTGATTCATTTACTAGAAGCACAGCTGTGTTGTGTATAGTTTACATCTAGAAATTAACGTGCTCGTTTCTGTATTTCTTAGACATGCCCAATACACGGATTTTAAGAAGCGAAGTGTGTAATCGTTGATGTGTGATGTGAACGCTTTTCTACAAGACAAATAATACATTATTCTCAGAAAACTCTCCCGTTATAACATAAGTATCGGTGTCATAATAACATGACAATGTCTTGTTAAAATGTGAAAATGACGTGTTAAGAACGTGAAATTACCTTGCTATAACAAGAAAATGGGATACGGCGTGTTAATACGTGAAATTTTATATATATACACACGGTAATATGCAAAAGTTTGGGCACCCCGGTCAAAATTGCTGTTACTGTGAACAGTTAATCAAGTTGAAGATGAACTGATCTCCAAAAGGCATGAAGTTAAAGATGACTCATTCCCTTTATATTTTAAGCAGAAACAATTTATTTTATTTTCATCTTTTACATTTTCAAAATGACAAAAAAGGAAAAGGTGCCCAAAGCAAAAGTTTGGGCACCCTGCATGGTTAGTACCCAGTAACACCCGCTTTGGCAAGTATCACAGCTTGTAAACACTTTTTGTAGCCGGCTAATAATCTTTCAGTTCTTACCTGGGGGATTTTCACACATTCGTCCTTGCAAAAGGCTTCCAGTTCTACAAGTTTCTTGGGCTGTCTTGCATGCGCTGCTCTTTTGAGATCTATCCACAGATTTTCAATGATGTTTAGGTCAGGGGACTGTGAGGGCCCGGGCAAAACCTTCAGCTTGGGCCTCTTGAGGTATTCCACTGTAGATTTTGAGGTGTGTTTTGGATCATCGTCTTATTGCAGGACCCGTCCTCTTTTTAACTTCAACCTTTTTACAGATGGTGTGATGTTTGCTTCCAGAATTTGCTGGTATTTATTCGAATCCATGCTTCCCTCGACCAGTGAAATGTGCCCTGTGCCACTGGCTGCAACACAACCCCAAAGCATGATCGATCTACACCCATGCTTCAGAGTTGGAGAGGTGTTCTTTTCCTGGAATTTGGCACCCTTTTTTCTCCAAACATACCTTTGCACATTGTGGCCAAAAAGTTCTATTTTGATTTCATCAGTTCACAGGACTTGTTTCCAAAATGCATCAGGCTTATTTAGATGTTCATTTGCAAACTTCAGACGCTGAATTTTGTGGCTAGGACGCAGGAAAGGTTTTCTTCTGACAGGGATGCAAACACAACCATGGTCAAAAAAGAGTGAGGTAGCGCGGCGACGCGGACCCCCCCCCCACCACCACCACCACCACACACAAAATATCAGTCAGACAACAGTTTCAACAAAACAGAACATTTATTAATTACTATTATTTATTAATTCAGTTCCCAATCCATCTTCAGTTCCCCACCCCAAAGTCAGTCCATCTTTACTCCTTTTTCTTCCTTTACTTTGCCACTTCCTGAAGTTTGTGTAGTGCCTTGCGTCTGGCAGCATTCTTTTGCTTGGCTGCATGTCTCAGTCCTTCTTGTTTTTCGTCAGCTTGAGCTGTTGCTTTAGATGCCTGGGCACTTCCGCAAGATGTGCTGCAACCAAAATCACTCAGCCTCCTCCGTTTTGCCAACATCTTCCCCTCTCTCTCTTCCTTGTCCTTCCTTCCTGCAGCCCTCATACTCCTACACATTCTCTTATCTACTGGGCCCATCTTCACATCTTCCCTTCTGAACAATTCTGTGGCAACTGTACTTCTCGACTGGTCTGACTCCCACCTATCGAATCAGCAATTTATACACTGTCAGCCCTCCCAAATGTCTCGTTTTGAATGCTGGGATCCTCTTCTGACTATTTAGTGTAGTGGTGAATCATGTCAAGCTTTTTAATAGTTTAGAAGTAAGCTAGTTGTCAACATAGCAACACAGTGGGTGCAGGATTGTAACTGAAGCCAAATTACCCAACACTGACACTGTAAATATAGCCAAGTCGGTGGCCAAATCTTAATTAGTTTAACATTAGGCCGCACTCACGGCCCACCCGGCAAACACATGAAACGGAATGACACTTATCAAGGAACGTTATGTTTAAATAAAGACTTCATTACGGTCCATCCCGACACAAACAAATTTCGCTTCGCTCTCATTGACTTTGAAAGGAGGCGAAATTCGCCAATGTTTTTGCTTAATTTAGACAGCCTAAGTGACTGTAATGTTGTGGCTACCACGGATGGATGTATGCACCACGAACTCATATAACACACACATGGGTTACACATTACCATTTGATCACTCGATGTTCTAAAATAGCAGCTAGTCGGGTGCTAACAGTTAGCATTTTAACTAAGCCAGACAGCCACAAGCTTTAATAAGACCAATTCTTGCACGTATAGAACGGTATTACGGCACTTAAATATTATCTAGGAACAAAAAACAATAGTCAGGGGGCGTCGTGGCTCAGGTGGATAAGGCGCCATACCATAAATCCGGGCGACCCGGGTTCGATTCTGGCCCGAGGTCATTTCCTGATCCTCCCCGTCTCTCTCTCTCCCGCTCATTTCCTGTCTCTACACTGTCCTATCCAATAAAAGGTGCAAAAAGCCCAAAAAAAATCTTTAAAAAAAAACCAAAAAAAACAATAGTCATTAACCCATGTAGACACTACGTTGAGAACATATACAGTCATCATGCAACTCCTCAAATAACATTACGTTTTTCAGGCACTTTTTACCCCAAGGATAGGTCATGGCTAATATGGTTAGATGAAGGAGGCTAGGTTACGAGAGACAAAGTTAATATATATATGTGCACAATTATTTTAACACTTACGCTTTGATTGTAGACGAGTAAATGACTTCCACTTCAACGCTGATCGTTTACTCCCAGTCACTGAGGCTCCAAAGAAATACACACTAGTAGATGAAATTCAGCAAGTTGATAAATGAACACACCTATCTGAGGAAAAGCCCGGGAGTCACGTTCCTTAGCAACCAGACTGCCCAGCCATCGCTTCCATCCACTGACAGTGTAGCAGCTAGCAGTTTGTAACGGAACGCTGTTGAATATTATAATAGCAGCCAGCAGCTACACTGCCAATCTTACTATCTCTGCTGTCAATGGTTCCATATATCCACCAGGGGGAACCAAACGTTGTATGGTCTGCACAGTACTCGGGTCTATCATTACTACCAGAGTGGATTACCGGAGAGCAACACCGCCCCCCCCCCCAAAAAAAACCCTCTTCGGATCTGCACGAATTACACAAGTCACCTAAAATGCCGGGGAAAAAGCGGAATGCGCCGAAAAGCGCGACGTTTGCACACCTGTTCTGATGACGCTCCCATGAAGGTCATATTTGTTCAGGTGTCGCTGCATAGTAGAACAGTGCACCACCACTCCAGGGTCTGCTAAATCTTTCTGAAGGTCTTTTGCAGTCAAACAGGGGTTTTTATTTGCCTTTCTAGCAATCTAACGAGCAGTTCTTTCAGAAAGTTTTCTTCATCTTCCAGACCTCACCTTGAGCTCCACTGTTTCTGTTAACTGCCATTTCTTAATAACATTACAATCTGAGGAAACGGCTACCTGAAAACACTTTGCTACGTTCTTGTAGTCTTCTCCTGCTTTGTGAGCGTCAATTATTTTATTATTCAGAATGCGAGGGAGTTGCTTAGAGGAGCCCATGGCTGTTGATTTTAGGGACAAGTTTGAGGAGTCAGAGAATTTATACAGCCTTGAAATCTGCATCATCTGACCTTTCCTAACGAAGAATTTGAACAAGCCACAGCTCAATAAGCTAATTAAGGTCTGGAACCTTGGTAGGTAAAAGTTACCTGAGAACTCAAATGTATTGGGGTGCCCAAACTTTCACATGGTGTTCCTTTTCTTTTTTCACTCTCCAATTGTACAAAACAAAAATAATACACAAATCTTGCAGAAAACGCTGAAAAGAAATGTCTCGTCTTTACCTTTATGCCTTTTGGTGATCAGTTCATCTTCTGCTCACTTATTCACAGTAACAGACATTTTCAATAAGGGTGCCCAAACTTTTGCATGCCACTGTATATATATAAAGAAGTTATCTTGCTATAACATGAAAATAGAATGATCCGTGTTAAAACGTGAAAGCGCTGTGTTAAAAACGGAAAATGCGTTAAAACATGAAAACGTATTTAAAAAGCAAAAACGTGTTAAAAACGTGAGTGTTAAAATGTGAAACCATTTTGCTATAACAAAAATAGAATACGCCGTGTTAAAACGTGAAAGCGCCATGTTAAAACATGAAATTATCTTGTTATAACACGAAAATAGAAAATTCCACGTTAAAACGTGAAAATGACGTGTTAAAAACACGAAAGTGTATTTAAAAAGTGAAAACGTCGTGTTAAAAACATGAAAAAGTTTCACATTTTAACACGTCATTTTCACGTTTTAACACGGTGCTTTCACGTTTTAACACGTCACTTTCTATTTTCATGTTATAGCAAGATAGTTTCACATTTTAACAAACGATCATGCTATAACGTGAAAACAGAATACGCCGTCAAAACATGAATAGAAAATTTCCATGTTAAAACGTGAAAATGTGTTAAAACGTATTTAAAAAGTGAAAATGTTGGTGTTAAAACGTGAAATCATCTTGCTATAACATGAAAATAGAATACGCCGTGTTAGGACGTGAAGTTATCTTGCTATAATATGAAAATGGAAAATATCGTGATAAAACGCAAAAATGTACGTAAAACGTGTTAAACCTGAAAGTAGTGCTAAAATGAAGAGAGAAAATATGTTGCTGAAACGTGAAAATATCTTATAACATGAAAAATACTGCTATACAATATTTTCATGTTATAACGTGATACTGATGCGTTTCCCTTTTCCTAGTGCGGCAGTAATACGATTATGCATTTCATAAATTAAAACCTGTAACTATTAGACAATTGCTGTGGTATTAAAAAAAACAAAACACACACTTTGGGACGTGCTGTTATAAGAAAATAATCAACGTCTCGGTGATAACCTCATGCCACATCACTTCAACCAGCAGTTGATTGTTTTCCTATAACAGCACGACCCCAAGTGGTTTACTCCTTACTTACACTACTGTTCAAAAGTTTGGGGTCACCCAGACAATTTTGTGTTTTCCATGAAAAGTCGCACTTTTATTTACCACCACAAGTTGTAAAATGAATAGAAAATATAGTCAAGACATTTTTCTGGCCATTTTGAGCATTTAAGGTTTTCGTGCCAATCATAGCACTGAAACGGCTCTTACTAAAGTCATGAATGACCTACGTCTTAATTCCGATGCTGGTAAAACATCAGTCTTGGTGCTTTTAGACTTAAGTGCTGCATTTGACACGGTAGATCATTCCATACTGTTACATCGACTGGAGCATTGGGTTGGATTTACTGGTATAGTAAATCAACTGGTTAAAATCTTACCTACAACAAAGATTTTTTTATGTGGCCATTGGAGGCCACAGTTCATCACCCATGTCCTTGAACTGTGGGGTTCCCCAGGGCTCAATCCTGGGACCATTACTATTCAACCTTTATATGCTCCCACTTGGACAAATTATTAAGAATAACTCAATAAACTTCCATAGCTATGCAGATGACACTCAGCTTTACTTAGCTATGTCACCTAATGACTATGCCCCTCTTGAGTCTCTTCATAGATGCATTGACCAAATTAACAAATGGATCTCTCACAATTTTCTTCAGCTGAACGCAGATAAAACTGAAGCAATTATATTTGGCAAAAAGGAGGAAAGGCTTAGGATTGCCACTGTTCTTGAAACTAAGGGGCTTAAAGCAAAGGATACTGTCAAAAACCTTGGTGTCTTTATTGACAGCGAACTTAACTTCAACAGTCATATGAAAGTGGTAAAAAAGTCTGCATTCTATCACCTAAAAAACATTTCTAAACTCAGGGGTCTCATGTCAAAACATGATCTAGAAAAACTTATTCATGCTTTCATCTCCAGTAGGGTTGATTACTGCAACAGCCTTTTCACAGGTCTTCCAAAAAAGACCATCAAAGAGCTTCAACTAATCCAAAATGCAGCAGCAAGGGTTCTTACAAGAACAAAAAGGGTCGTCCATATCACTCCAATCCTAAGGTCTCTGCACTGGCTCCCAGTGAGCTATAGAATTGACTTTAAAGCATTACTTCTTCTATTTAAAACATTAAATGGGATGGGACCCAGCTACCTACTGGATATGTTTCAATTATATGCACCAACTAGGTCTGTAAGATCACAGAAGAAAAACTTGCGAGTAATACCAGCTCTCAAAACGAAGTGTGGTGAAGCAGCCTTTAGTTGCTATGCTGCTAAGCTTTGGAACCGACTTCCAGATGAGATCAAAAATGCTCCTACTGTTGTTAGTTTTAAATCCAGGCTCAAGACAAAGCTGTTTTCAGATGCTTTCACTTGATTAATTTTTACCTAAAGTGTAATTAATTTCCTTTAATATAATTTCTTTTAATTTTGATTTTAATGATTTTACTTTCTTTATTTTAATTTCTTTTTAATCTTGGATTTTAATGATTTTACTTTTATTCTTTGTTCCTGTTCTGATGCTTTGATTTTTTGTGAAGCACATTGAATTGCCTGTGGGTATGAAATGCGCTATACAAATAAACTTGCCTTGCCTTAATCGACTCCACAAATGTGATGCTCCAGAAACTCAATCTGCTCAAAGGAAGGTCAGTTTTATAGCTTCTCTAAAGAGCTCAACTGTTTTCAGCTGTGCTAACATGATTGTACAAGGGTTTTCTAATCATCCATTAGCCTTCTGAGGCAATGAGCAAACACATTGTACCATTAGAACACTGGAGTGAGAGTTGCTGGAAATGGGCCTCTATACACCTATGGAGATATTGCACCAAAAACCAGACATTTGCAGCTAGAATAGTCATTTACCACATTAGCAATGTATAGAGTGGATTTCTGATTAGTTTAAAGTGATCTTCATTGAAAAGAACAGTGCTTTTCTTTCAAAAATAAGGACATTTCAAAGTGACCCCAAACTTTTGAACGGTAGTGTACACGCCTGGAATTGTGTTTTGTAAGAACCACAGCCTGGTGATTTGTGTCGGGAGCTGAGTGAAAAAACACGGACTGATGAAATAAAATGCACACAAGTGTGTATGTATACAGGTGTGTAGATGAACGCCGAGTAATAGTTACGACTGGCTAAAGGAACAGCGTGTGGGCGGAGCCTCTGAGGGTGAGATTATGGTGATAACTGTACTGCTCTCTTAAGGGGCTTTTCCACTACCAACGCGGCTGAATTGGGCTGAGCCGTGCCGTGCTGAGTCGAGCTGAGTGGGGCTGTTGGAGTTGCATTTCGACTACAACCGCGCTGAACCGTGCTGGCTGGAAGTGGGTGGACACATTGGGTGGAGTTAGCGAAAGTGGGTGGACGTCACGTGATGTCGTTCGGCGGCGCAAACAGTGACATCAGTGACCTTTTAAGCGGTAGTCTCACGACCCGGATAGTAAACAATAAACATCAGGCTTTCGTCTAAACGGGGGAACAGGGGCGCTGTGCCCTCTTACTCTCGGCGTGCGCCCCCTTACCGACTCCGTGAAAACATCCCAGCAACACTACGTGACAATGTGTCTGATCATCAAATACGTTATAATTACTCCAAAAATATTCCAATCATAGTAGATACACCGCCAGACGGTGCAAAAACAATCCGAATTGGCGTTTTCCAGACTGAGGCGCCATGTTGTTTAGTTGTTTACTTGTCGCGGCTGGTCTCGCGAGATTTGACATGGGTTACATACAAGGTCAGCTGACCTGTAGAGCGAGATTTCTCGAGACTGAATGACCTTTCACCCACCGGCGCGGGAGCTTTCGACAGAAGTAGTTCGCGAGTTGTTTTTGTTGACACTTGGGCATTTAAAGATGTCATCCCGCGGCACGAAGCGGAAGAAAGCCAAAGACTGTCCGGGGCAGAAGAAGATTACTTCTTTTTTTTTCAATGTTGACAGACAATTTGTTACAATTTCCCTCTCAGATAGCCTCAGGATGTCCCATTGGAGCATTTTTCAAAGGCTTTGCACGGCGGGGGGGGACAACCGGCACCATCCCCCCCTCGCCATGGTGAGCGCCCTCATACTAAATTTTTCTAGAAAAAACCTTGAACATGGAGGACATGGAGTTGTTAGTTTCTGGTCTTGGTGCTGTGGCTTGTTGTCTTCCATCTTCTAGTTTTCTGATCTTCTTCTTCTTCTTTGTCGTAATTCTTCTTCTTCCGGGTTTACGGTGTTTACAGATCCCAGCGTGCTCACGGGGCGTGTGAGGACACTCCTCCTCACCAATCAGTGCACAGGGGAGTGTCTCCTCACGCCCCTAGCCCTACTCGGCTCGGTTGGGCTCACTTCAGCCCCACTCCAAAACCGTGCGAGTTTTGGGTGCTGAGTAAAGCTGAAGTGAGCTCAGTCGTGCTGCTCTGAGGTAGTCGAAACGCGAGCCGTGTTGGGCTGAAGTGAGCTGAAAAAGGGTAGCGGAAAAGGCCCATTAGAGAACACAGACGCCAGAAAACCCAAACACCTACCACGTGGATCCTGAGGTCGATGGACAGTCTGACATGGTAAGGCACATCGTACTCTCGCATGTCCACAATGTTGTCCAGCTGGTCAGCCATTTTCTTAGACGTGCCATCTTCATCAGCCGTCATCACACTTCCACCTACAAGTGCACTGTGTATACACATGAAGCATGAGAACTGAACAATTACTGTATAATTACTGTATAATTACTGTATAATTACTATAAACGTTATCTGATCAACAGAAGGAGCATAAGTCTCCGCCCATTTCAGTACTATCACGTCACTGCAACACAAATGCCCAAGATACTGATACGATAATACAACATCAATACTGGGATAAATTACATCACAACACACCACAATTCACAACACAGGGTTTCTGTAGGTGTTGCGATTTTTTTTATTTTATGTTCCGAATAATTATAAATTCGGAAAGGAAACAGCTGGCACTGATGCTGAAATCTAGTTTAGTTTACACTAAATCTTTCTTTTCTGATTTATTTTTTCCACTCGTTTTAGTGTTAAACGATGCATTCTGTAGACATGAAAAACATATAAATAAAGCCAATGAAATAAATAATACTGTGTAGTATAGAAACGTGTTAAGTATCATGTTATAATATTGTAAATGTAATCTATATCGCATCAGTTTGGCTGTATGGAGCTTCAAAAAAAACTGCTGAGGACTCCACATCTGGCTGTGCAGCACCTGGACAGCATGCTGGTGTAGGCATCGTTGGAGTTCTCCCTCTCTCTGTTCTTCCTCACCGCAGGCGAGATCTCCCGCTTCACTCGCACCAGATCGTCCACCGTGTTAAAGGACAGTTTAATGTACGTCCTCTTCAGTCCCACCAGGTGGTTATGCTGAGGGGGAAAATAATTCATATACATGACGCAAATACACAGCGATAAACACACGGCGTACATTAACACACTCTCACTGAGCACGGAAAAAAAACATGACATGAACACCGCATGAGGACACAATCCGTCCTTCATCAGTCAATAAGTAAATAAATCAGTACAAGAAAAAAGACAGAGAGAAAGACAGAAAAGATTAAAAAGAATGAATGTAAAAAAAAGGAAGTAAGAAACATAAAAACAAAGAATGCAAAAAGATGAAATTAAACAAATGAAAGAAAATAATGAACAAATAAAACAGACAAAATGAACAAATGAAAACGAATGAATAAATGAAACAAAGAACTGAAGTAAGAATGAAAGAAGAAAAGAATGAATGAGCAAAATAAAAGAAAGAAAGAAAGAAAGAAAGAAAGAGTCACATCAAAAAGAAAGAAAAAGGACAAAAAAGACAAAGAAAAACGGAAATACGTCAAAAAGAAAGCAAGCAAGAAAGCAAAAAGAAATTACAGAAAAATAAAGAAAAAAGACAAAGAAAGAACAAAATTACAACAAAGATGGAAAGAAAAGAATGAACAGAAATGACAAAAAAAGAAAAAACAATAAAGAAGACAAAGAAAGAGAGCAGAAGTTACAACAAAAAGAAAGAAAAATCAGAACAGAAAGAAAGAAATTACAACTTGGATGGATGGATGGATGGATGGATGGATGGATGGATGGATGGATGGACAAGCACATGACTGAATGAGGGAATAAATGAAGGAGAGAAGCCGTCTCCTCACCAGGTCGAGATCCTCTTTGGGAACGGTCTCCAGCTTGGCGATCTTTCCTTGGAACTTCTTTGATAAGAAGGAGACGACTTCTCTCTCACAGTTCTGAAAGGAAAAGCAGGAGGTCACCGCTCTCTCCATCACTGCTCCACTCCCCGTCTCCCACACACACACACTCCCCGTGTTCATCATCAGAGATCTGCCTTTACCTTTCTCGTGGCGATGTAGAAGTACGGTTTGTACGGCAGCGCCACCTGCAGGAGTAAAACACACAGCGTTACAGGCTGCAGGTGAGAGCTGAACTTCATCAGTCCTGCTGTGTTTGTACCTTAAACCTGCTGCCGTCCTCCTGAACAAAGTAATAATCCACTGCGCTGATCATCCGCTTATCATCATCCAGAATCTCTGTCTGGAAGGAGAGAGAGAGAGAGAGGGCAAGAGAGAAAGCAAACATCAGCAGGTTCCCTTCATATACATAATCTTTCCTTCATACATCTTAGATTAATAAATACACATGTAGATATGTGGAGAAAGAAAGAAAGAAAGAAAGAAAGAAAGAAAGAAAGAAAGAAAGAAAGAAAGAAAGAATTACAAAAGAAAGAAAAAAATGAAAAAGGATGTAAAGAAATTACCATGTAAAAAAAGAAACACACACAGACAAGAATAGAACAGAGTGAAAGAAAGAATGAAAAACAACGAACAAACGAAAAAGAAAGAACAGAACAGAGAGGCAGAAACACTGAAGAGAGCAAGCAAAAATGTAATGAAAGAAAAAAACAACAGAGAAAGAAAGAACACACAAGAAAAGACAAGATTAAATGAATGATTGAAAGAAAGAGCAAAAGAATGAATGAATGAATGAATGAATGAATGAATGAAAAATAAAAATCTAAAGAAATAATAAAAAGGACTAAATGAAAGAATGAACAAAATGAACAAAGGGATGAGCTATAAAAAGAAAGAAAGAAAAAGATAAGAATGAAAGAGAGGTGCAAAAAGAAAGAACAAACAAGAATGAAAAGGAAATTAAAGAAAAAGAAAGAATAATAAAGAAAGGGAAAGAAAGAAAGAAAGAAAGAAAGAAAGAAAGAAAGAAAGAAAGAAAGAAATCAATCAATCAATCAATCAATCAATCAATCAATCAATCAATCAATCCCCTGTAAGGCATGATGTGGAGAAGGTGCTGAGGTCTCACTCCAGATCACACTGACCCGGTACTATACGAGTCCTTACCGGATGCATGTTGATCAACCAGCCGGTTTTCTCTCCCGGCTCCTTCATGCGCTCGAAGCCGTAGCGTGCGTCCATCTCATCGGTGAACTGACTGCGTTCGAGTCGCTTAACGGCGGACAAAGTAGACACGTCATCTCTGTGTGGGAAAAAAACAAACAAACCATCATCACTGATCCACAAACCTGACTGGACTGGTCCACGCCTCACTGTCTGCATCACTCCACATAAACTTTCAGGTCGTGCTCACGTCATCATAATCCAGTGGTGGAAGAATTATTTCATCACCACCATCATCATCTTCTTTTGGCTGCTCCTGTTAAGCACCGCCACAGCAGATCTGTTCCGCATATTTGATTCAGCACTGGTTTTACCCGTCCTGACGCAACCCTCCCCAAGCTATCTGGGCTTGGGACCGCCACTAAGTACAACCCCGATTCCAAAAAAGTTGGGACAAAGTACAAATTGTAAATAAAAACAGAATGCAATAATTTACAAATCTCAAAAACTGATATTGTATTCACAATAGAACATAGACAACATATCAAATGTCGAAAGTGAGACATTTTGAAATTTCATACCAAATATTGGCTCATTTGAAATTTCATGACAGCAACACATCTCAAAAAAGTTGGGACAGGGGCAATAAGAGGCTGGAAAAGTTAAAGGTACAAAAAAGGAACAGCTGGAGGACCAAATTGCAACTCATTAGGTCAATTGGCAATAGGTCATTAACATGACTGGGTATAAAAAGAGCATCTTGGAGTGGCAGCGGCTCTCAGAAGTAAAGATGGGAAGAGGATCACCAATCCCCCTAATTCTGCACCGACAAATAGTGGAGCAATATCAGAAAGGAGTTCGACAGTGTAAAATTGCAAAGAGTTTGAACATATCATCATCTACAGTGCATAATATCATCAAAAGATTCAGAGAATCTGGAAGAATCTCTGTGCGTAAGGGTCAAGGCCAGAAAACCATACTGGGTGCCCGTGATCTTCGGGCCCTTAGACGGCACTGCATCACATACAGGCATGCTTCTGTATTGGAAATCACAAAATGTGCTCAGGAATATTTCCAGAGAACATTATCTGTGAACACAATTCACCGTGCCATCCGCCGTTGCCAGCTAAAACTCTATAGTTCAAAGAAGAAGCCGTATCTAAACATGATCCAGAAGCGCAGACGTCTTCTCTGGGCCAAGGCTCATTTAAAATGGACTGTGGCAAAGTGGAAAACTGTTCTGTGGTCAGACGAATCAAAATGTGAAGTTCTTTATGGAAATCGGGGACGCCGTGTCATTCGGACTAAAGAGGAGAAGGACAACCCGAGTTGTTATCGGCGCTCAGTTCAGAAGCCTGCATCTCTGATGGTATGGGGTTGCATTAGTGTGTGGGGCATGGGCAGCTTACACATCTGGAAAGACACCATCAATGCTGAAAGGTATATCCAGGTTCTAGAGCAACATATGCTCCCATCCAGACGACGTCTCTTTCAGGGAAGACCTTGCATTTTCCAACATGACAATGCCAAACCACATACTGCATCAATTACAGCATCATGGCTGCGTAGAAGAAGGGTCCGGGTACTGAACTGGCCAGCCTGCAGTCCAGATCTTTCACCCATAGAAAACATTTGGCGCATCATAAAACGGAAGATACGACAAAAAGACCTCAGACAGTTGAGCAACTAGAATCCTACATTAGACAAGAATGGGTTAACATTCCTATCCCTAAACTTGAGCAACTTGTCTCCTCAGTCCCCAGACGTTTACAGACTGTTGTAAAGAGAAAAGGGGATGTCTCACAGTGGGAAACATGGCCTTGTCCCAACTTTTTTGAGATGTGTTGTTGTCATGAAATTTAAAATCACCTCATTTTTCTCTTTAAATGATACATTTTCTCAGTTTAAACATTTGATATGTCATCTATTTTCTATTCTGAATAAAATATGGAATTTTGAAACTTCCACATCATTGCATTTCATTTTTATTTACAATTTGTACTTTGTCCCAACTTTTTTGGAATCGGGGTTGTACGCACTGGCTGGGTATTTTACCTAACCTGCATGTCTTTGGACTGTGGGGGAAACCAGAACACCTGAAGGAAACCCACACAGACACGGGGAGAACATGCAAGCTCCATCGACCACTGGACTCGAACCCAGACCCTTCTTGCTGTGAGGTGACAGCGTTAACCGCTACACCACCATGTCGCCCTTCTCATGGACATGCTGTTATAAGGAAAAAAATGATTAATCCCAGTCAGACGTGAAGTGGATCGAAACTAACCTGAGCTCCAGTCCAAACCAAAATTGATTATTAAATGTTTTATTCCTCTTACACCACATACCAGTTTGTCAATGATCACATCCTAATTACAGACCCACCCTCGTACTTTTTATCCATTTACAGTTACATCACCTGCACTAAACTGTACATAAGCACCAAAAGTAAAGTGATGGATGCTTTCTGAGAGTTTATAAACACCACAACAAGGTGACAAAGTGTTTGATGAATAAATGAAGGAAATATAATAAGGTATTTAAGAGTGTAAATATTCAGAACAGGATGTTTTGTCACTCACTGCTGTTTCTCCTGATCTGCTCCTCCACTCCGGTCTGCTTTATATCTCCCGCTGTTCTGTAAAACCATTGTGGATTGGTTATTTTACTTATTTATCCTTTTAAAATCCTGTTTACTTCCTCAGGATGTTATACCTATGGATTTTTTTTTGTCCAATTATAACTACAACTAGCTGAGCTGCCCGGTGCCCTGTCTATGCGTTTACATTTACTTTACTTCTGTTATTTTCGCATTCAAACGACACAAAGTGATCCTCCTTATCCTAATTTAATAAACTTAATCCATAGAAGTAGCTCAAGTAAACTGTTTACTCGATTATTTTACAGTAAGACACGGCGAAGTTTCTGTTTTCAATCATTCCTGATTCTAACATGCAGTCAGAATTTGGCGCGCTCTGCAAAGCACTTCCGCTTGCATAACCCCGCCTACTACCATTTGGCTTTGACAACCAATCCAAAGTGAGGACGTAGAATAAGCTCCCGCCTCTCCGTGTGATTTGACCAATCAGAAGCTTGAATAATATTTTAGGATTTTTTTTTTTTAAATTGAGCAATAAAAATACAAATATTACAGATTTATTGTTTATAAAATGGTCTAATTGTCGTATTACTGAACACTAAAAATATTTTTAAAAGAGTACTCAGCAAAATAATAATAATAATACACCATAAAAATATTAAATATAGATAAAATATACAAAATAAAAGTATATAAAAAAATTACAATATTTTAAAAATAATAAAACAATAATTTAAAAAATTATAATAAAAAATGCGGCGGACCAATCACAACCAATCCAAAGTGAGGACGCAGAATAAGCTCCCGCCTTTCCGTGATATTTGACCAATCAGAAGCTTGAATAGAATTTTAGGATTTTTTTTCTTTTTAATTGAGCAACAAAAACACAAATATCACAGATTTATTGTTTATAAAATGGTCCAACTGTCGTATTATTTAACACTAAAAATATTTTTAAAAGAGTACTCAGCAAAATAATACTGAGTACTATTTTTATAATAATAATAATAATAATAATAATAATAATAATAATACACCATAAAATATTAAAATATATAAAAAAATAAAAGTATATAAAATATTAAAATATTTTTAAAATAATAAAACAATAATAAAAAATTATAATAAAAAACGCGACGGACCAATCACAACCAATCCAAAGTGAGGACGCAGAATAAGCTCCCGCCTCTCCGTGATAGTTGACCAATCAGACGCTTGAATAGCATTTTAGGATTTTTAATTGAACAACAAAAATACAAATATTACAGATTTATTGTTTATAAAATGGTCTAACACTAAAATATTTTAAAAGAGTACTCAGCTAAATAATAATAATAATAATAATAATAATAATAATACACTACAAAATATTAAATATAGATATAAAATATAAAAAAGTATTTAAAATATTAAAATATTTTAAAAATAATAAAACAATAATTTAAAAAATAATAATAAAAAACGCGGCGGACCAATCACAACCTTGACCAATCAGAAGCTTGAATAGCATTTTAGGATTTTTTTAATTGAGCAACAAAAGTACAAATATTACAGATTTATTGTTTATAAAATGGTCTAACTGTCGTATTATTTAACACTAAAATATTTTAAAAGAGTACTTAGCAAAATAATAATAATAAAAATAATAATAATAATACACTATAAAATATTAAATATAGATAAAATATAAAAAATTTAAGTATATAAAAATATTAAAATATTTAACAAATAATAAAACAATAATTAAAAAAATAAAATAAAAAACGCGGCGGACCAATCACAACCAATCCAAAGTGAGGACGCAGAATAAACTCCCGCCTTTACGTGATATTTGACCAATCAGAAGCTTGAATAGCATTTTAGGATTTTAATTGAGCAACAAAAATACAAATATTACAGATTTATTGTTTATAAAATGGTCTAATTGTCGTACTATTTAACACTAAAATATTTTTAAAAGAGTACTCAGCAAAATAATAATAATACACTATAAAAAATATAAAATATAGATAAAATATAAAAAATAAAAGTATATAAAATATTAAAATATTTTTAAAATAATAAAACAATAATTTAAAAAATAATAATAAAAAACCGCGGCGGACCAATCACAACGGTCGTGTCGGCGTTTTTTTCCACCCGTATTCCGTCAGACTAGCAAACCAAGCCAAACTTCGTATAGTGGGCGGAGCCTGGAGGAATACAGGTGGGAAAAGGTGACTCAGCCCTGAGTAAAGGAAGTAGCTAGCTTGCTAGTTAGATATTAGAGTAGAAGTTTTGTGATTTTTTTTAAAAGAATAGAATTAAATACCAGTGCTGCATTTAATATTTAAGATTTAAATATAACATTTAACATTTTTGTCGCTTTGTTAGTATGCTAGCTCAGTGTATGCTAGCTCAGTGTGTATGCTAGCTCAGTGTGTATGCTAGCTCCTGCAGAGGTAATGGTTGAGTGGCTAGTCAGCAGAATGGCATGGGCATGATGACAGCTGATTAATCGTCATGACACAGTAAAAAGAAGAAGAAAATGCCAGCTTCATCTTTGTAATCTGTCTTGTTGAAGCTTCAGGCTGAAAGTCCTTGTGATTAGCCAGGCTGAGTTGGTTGGCAGGTTTGGGGATTAGTGTTTGTGTTCAGACTGGATGTCATGGTTTATTCCTGGAGCCATGTCCTGTAAATCTAAAGTAGCTCCCAGTGTGGATTTTGACCACAGTTGCTCGGACAGTGTGGAATATCTCACCCTTAACTTCGGCCCCTTTGAGACCGTCCATCGCTGGAGAAGACTTCCACCCTGTGATGAGTTTGTGGGTGCGAGGTAAGGTAAAGAACCCAAGAACCCTGTTGCATTGGTGGTTTTTGCATGTTTGACCTCCTCTCCTTTTCCTCCAGGCGAAGCAAGCACACTGTCGTAGCCTACAGAGATGCCATCTACGTGTTCGGAGGAGATAATGGGTGAGAAGAGATTACACACACACACAATACCACCAAAAGTATGTTCACCCCTTACCATCACGCCCATTTAGTCCCACTTTACGATTATAATCAGCTCCACTCTTCAGGTGTCGAATGAGAAGATCTAGGGTGCAGTCAGCGTTCCAGATCATCCCAGACATGTTCAGGTTGAGATCTGTGTTGATCACTCAAGTTCTTCCATTCCAACCTTGTCTTCATGGAGCTTGCTTTGCTTTGTGCACAAGGGCATTGTCATGTTTGGATTTCTTTTGCTAAGATCAGACTACATGATAATTTTGTCCTTCACGATGTCAGATTAGATGATCGTCGCACCAAAAATGCTCGCCATGTCTTGGTCTGGCAACGCTACAAGTTTGACCTCGACCAACCTAATTGTTCGCATTCTTGCGTGTCATTGGGGAGGAGGATCAAGAACTTGTCAGTCATGGTGACCAAACAACACGTCGTAATCGCTGGTCTTTGATTATCTCACAATACAAGGCCTGTTTTTTGTTCCTGATGTTTTATTCAGTTTTACCCAGTTATAGTTAATGTCACGAAACAAGTTTGTTCCAGCAGCTATAATCAGCCGTGCCTTCACCAGCATCTTTTTTTTCCCCTTCTGTCTTGAGGTTAATGAGACAAAAAATCCAGCGTATCAGTTTACAGAGAAACTATAAAGTTTCCCATAAACGTTAAATTAACATATCTGTATAGAAAATGTCATAATGTTGAAATTTATACGCTTTTATATGTATATTTTTCCATCCATTCACCCTGTGAATTAGTTGTTACTATAGAAACAATAATGTATTCACATATTATGCATATGTATTATGTATATGTTACTGATGCTGTGTGCAAGGATGCTTTCTTCCATCTATGAAATATTGCGCATATCAGGATCAGGTAGTTTTTGTCGTTCAACACAACTTCATGACCTCGAAGGTTGACTCGTACAACGCGCTTCTCATTGGTTTGCCGAAGTATGAGCTTCTGAAGCTTCAGCATGTTCTTAAAGCTGCTGCTTGGCTTCTGACGTTATGTACACGTAAATTTGACCGTATCAGTCCAGTACTTAAAGGAACAGTCCACCATACTTCCATAATGAAATATGCTCTTATCTGAATTGAGACGAGCTGCTCCGTACCTGTCCGAGCTTTGCGCGACCTCCCAGTCAGTCAGACGCAGTC
>NC_083592.1:49936219-49991219 GCF_027579695.1 Neoarius graeffei
AGCAGTTCGGGGTCTCCTTTGTCGTATTTTGTGCTTCATAATGTGGCAAATGTTTTAAATGGGAGACAGGTCTGGACTGCAGGCAGGCCAGTTTAGCACCTGTACTCTTTTACTACGGAGCCATGCAGTTTTAATATGTGCAGAAAGCGGTTTGGCATTGTCTTGCTGAAAGAAGGAAAGCCTTCCCTGAAAAAGATTTTGTCTGGATGGCAGCATGTTGCTCTGAAACATGTATATACCATTCAGCATTAATGAAACCTTCCCAGATGTACAAGCTACCCATGTCATGTGCACTAATGCCCCCTCATACCATCACAGATGCTGGCTTTTGAACTGCACTGATAATAAGCCGGATGGTCCCTCTCCTCTTTAGCCTGGAGGACGTGGTGTCCATGATTTCTAAAAAGAATTTCTAATTTTGATTCGTCAGACCTCGGGACAATTTTCCACTTCGCCTCAGTCCATCGTGAAAGTGCTCAGGCCCAGAGAAGGTGGTGGTGTTTCTGGATATTGTTTATATCTGGTTGTAGCGCGGATAAAGTGTGGGTGGAGCACAGAGGACGGCAGGACAACGTTTAGAGGCAGAGAAGGCTTATTTATTTTCACGACTTTTCAGTCTACGCAGCGTTAGCCCAAATACACACACAAACACACTCTGCATCCGGTCCCGGGTCGCGCTCCCTCTGCTCTCTCTCTGCCTCCTTAAACAGGGAGCGGTTACTGGGAAAACACACACAAAACACAGGTTAACTACCGTCAGGTGTAGCGATTCTGCCACTCACCTTCCCTGGCTCCGCCCTCCTGTCACAGACCGGCGCTTGACCACGCCCCTGCTGCCACACTGGTTTTTAACTTGCATTTGTGGATGCAGTAATGAAGTGTTTTTCACAGACGATGGTTTTCTGAAGTGTTCCTGAGCCCGTACGGTGATTTCCACTACAGACACGTCTGCTTTTAATGCAGTGTCTCCTGAGGGCCTGAAGATCACAGGCATCCAGTGTCAGTTTTCAGCCTTGTCTCTTGCATACAGAGATTTCTCCAGATTCTCTGAATCTTTTAATGATACGATGGACCATAGATGATGTGATCCACAAATTCTTTGCAATTTTACATTGATAATGTTTCATTATTCTTAAATTGTTGCACTGTTTGCCCTTTCACAGAGCGCTGAACTCCTCCCCATCTTTACTTCTGAGAGACTCCGCCTCTCTGGGATGCTCTTTTTATACCTAATCATGTGACTGACCTGTTGCCAATTAACCAAATTAGTTTTTTTTTTTAAACATTACACAACTTTTCCAGTCTTTTGTTGCCGCTGTCCTAACTTTTTTGAAACATGTTGCTGGCACTAAATTCATTAAAGCAATACAATTTCAACATTTGATATGTTGTTTTTGTACTATTTTCAATGAAATACGATGTTAGGTTTCCATGATTTGCAAATCATCTCATTTTGGTTATTTGTTTTACACAGGGTCCTGACTTTTTTCGTATTGGGGCTGTACTTTAAAAAATATGATTAAATAAATTATAGGGGGCGTCGTGGCTCAGGTGGATAAGGCGCCATACCATAAATCCGGGGACCCGGGTTTGATTCCGGCCCGAGGTCATTTCCCGATCCCTCCCCGTCTCTCTCTCCCGCTCATTTCCTGTCTCTACACTGTCCTATCCAATAAAGGTGCAAAAAGCCCAAAAAAAAATCTTTAAAAAAATAATAAATTATAGCACGCAATTTGAGACACAGCTATACATTTTGAAAATTGCACAATTCTTTTTTTTGTCCAGCAGGTGGCACTAGTGCTCTGCTAAACTGTGTAATGATTTTTTTAAACATTTATTTTCATGCTTTTTCCATCCTGATGAAGAAATTTTACTTAAATTGCTTGTTAATAAAGAACAAGACAAATCTAAAGTGGTTTCTTCCTCCCTGTACGATGCAGTATAGTATCAAGTGAGCGTTTTAAGATGAACTTCTAGTTTTGTTGTTAAATACGTGTGTGTGTGTGTGTGTGTGTGTGTGTGTGTGTGTGTGTGTGTGTATATATATATTTTAGGTGGATATACAGGAGATATCTATTCAAACTCCAACTTGAAAAACAAAAACGATCTGTTCGAGTACAAGTTTGCTACGGGGCAGTGGACAGAATGGAAGGTGGAAGGAAGGTAAAACTTTCTGCCCTTTTTTCCCCCTTTTAAAAATTTTTATTTTTTTGAGTTGTCGAGTTTTGTGCAGCTTCTTAAACATTTTTTTCTCAATATTTCAGGTTAGTAGCGCGCTCCGCCCATGGGGCCACGGTGTATAACGATAAGCTGTGGATCTTTGCTGGTTATGATGGAAATGCAAGGTATGTTTATGACGTCTAACATTAAACACTCTGCTTTATGACTCTTTAAAAAAACGACGTTGTCTTCAGAATATGTTTGATATTCTTTAATATCTCTGCATGTCATGAGGCAGATTAGAGGCCCTCATTACTGAAAAGGTTATTAGAGTGTAAATCTGATGTTTTCCCCCCTCAGGCTGAATGACATGTGGACTATAGGTCTTCAGGATCGAGAGCAGGCCTGCTGGGAGGAGGTGTGTGAGGCTTCTGAGGCTGTGAATTTAGTACAAAGATAAACCAGACGAAGTGTTTAATACAGAGAGAGTGCTTAATCTAATGACACTGAGTAAAGTGGACTGTAAGCTTTTACTACATTTGATTTGCTCTTTAATCTAAAATGGTATAATAAAGTGTTTCTACCAAATACCGCAATGATGATCTGTGCAGATCGAGCAGAGCGGCGAGATTCCCCCATCCTGCTGTAACTTCCCTGTCGCTGTGTGCCGGGACAAGATGTTCGTCTTCTCTGGCCAGAGTGGAGCCAAAATCACCAACAACCTTTTCCAGTTCGAGTTTAAAGGTCACATGTGAGTCCACTAAAGATGGATCTGTTACACAAAATGCTGATCAGATGCACTTCCTGAATCAAATACACTTCACGAATGTGATCTGATTCGTGTATCGGATATACTTTGCGAATCAGTATGTTTCGTGAATCAGACACACTTCGTTAATCAGATATGCTTCATGAATCAGATGCACTTCATGACTGTGGTGTGATTCCTGAATCAGATACGCTTCGTGAATCGGATGTACAGACTGAATCAGATATGCTTCGTGAATTGATATGTTTCATGAATCATATGCACTAAGTGAATCAAGATGCGCTTCATTAATCAGGTATGCTTTGTGAATCGGATATGCTTCATGAATCAGAAGCAGTTCATGAATCGGATGTACAGACTGAATCAGATGCGCTTCATTAATTAAATATACAGACTGAATCAGATATGCTTCATGAATCAGATGCGCTTTGTGAATCAGATGCATTTAGTGAATCAGATGCGCTTCATTAATTAAATACACAGACTGAATCAGATATGCTTCGTGAATCAGATGCACTTCATGACTGTGATGTGATTCCTGAATCAAATACGCTTCATGAATCGTATATGCTTCATGAATCAGATGTCCAGACTAAATCGGATGCGCTTTGTGAATCAGATACGCTTCATGAATCAGATGTACAGACTGAATCGGATATGCTTCGTTAATCAGATATGCTTCATGAATCAGATGTACAGACTAATCGGATATGCTTCATGAAAAAAGATGTTTTGTGAATCGATATGCTTCACAAATCAGATGTACAGACTGACTCAGATGTGTTTCATTAATCAGATGCACTCAGTGAATCGGATGCGCATCGTTAACCAGGTATGCTTTGTGAATCAGATGTTTCGTGAATCAGATGCGCTTCAGTAATCAGATGTACAGACAATCAGATGTACAGACTGAATCAGATATGCTTCATGAATCAAATGTACAGACTGAATCGGATGCGCTTCATGAATCAGATGTACAGACTGAATCGGATGCGCTTCGTTAATCAGATGTACAGACTGAATCAGTTATGCTTCGTTACTCAGATGCACTCAGTGAATCGGATGCGCTTCATGAATCAGATGTACAGACTGAATCGGATGCGCGTCGTTAATCAGGTATGCTTTGTGAATCAGATGTTTTGTGAATCAGATGCGCTTCATGAATCAGATGTACAGACAATCAGATGTACAGACTGAATCGGATATGCTTCATGAATCAGATGTACAGACTGAATCAGATATGTTTCATGAATCAAATGTACAGACTGAACTGGATGCGCTTCATTAATCGGATGTACAGACTGAATCAGATATGCTTCGTTAATCAGATGCACTCAGTGAATCGGATGCACTTAATGAATCAGATGTACAGACTGAATCGGATGCGCGTCGTTAATCAGGTATGCTTTGTGAATCAGATGTTCTGTGAATCAGATGCGCTTCATGAATCAGATGTACAGACAATCAGATGTACAGACTGAATCAGATATGCTTCATGAATCAGATGTACAGACTGAATCAGATATGCTTCATGAATCAAATGTACAGACTGAATTGGATGCGCTTCATTAATCAGATGTACAGACTGAATCAGATGTGAATCGATATATTTCATGAATCAGATGCGCTCTGTTAATCAGGTATGCTTTGTGAATCGATATGCTTCATGAATCAGATGTACAGACTGAATCGGATATGCTTCATGAATCAGATGTACAGACTGAATCAGATATGCTTCATGAATCAAATGTACAGACTGAATCGGATGCACTTCGTTAATCAGATGTACAGACTGAATCAGATATGCTTCGTTAATCAGATGCACTCAGTGAATCGGATGCGCTTCATGAATCAGATGTACAGACTGAATCGGATGCGCGTTGTTAATCAGGTATGCTTTGTGAATCAGATGTTTCGTGAATCAGATGCGCTTCATGAATCAGATGTACAGACTGAATCGGATGCGCGTCGTTAATCAGGTATGCTTTGTGAATCAGATGCGCTTCATGAATCAGATGTACAGACAATCAGATGTACAGACTGAATCAGATATGCTTCATGAATCAGATGTACAGACTGAATTGGATGCGCTTCATTAATCAGATGTACAGACTGAATCAGATGTGAATCGATATATTTCATGAATCAGATGCGCTTTGTTAATCAGGTACGCTTTGTGAATCGATATGCTTCATGAATCAGATGTACAGACTGAATCGGATATGCTTCATGAATTAGATGCCCTCAGTGAATCGGATGCGCTTCATGAATCAGATGTACAGGCTGAATCAGATATGCTTCGTGAATCGGATATGTTTCATGAATCAGACATACTTAGTGAATCAGATGCGCTTCGTTAATCAGGTATGCGTCATGAAGCAGATGTACAGACTGAATCAAATATGCTTTGTGACTCAGATATTCGTGAATCAATTTGCTTCATGAATCAGATGCACTTAGTGAATCGGATGGGTTTTTTTTCTTGGCTCAGATCCACTTGCCAAATTATATACGCTTCATGACTCAGATATACTTCGTTCATCAGATGGAGTTCCTGAAGCGTTTTTTTTCTTTTTCTTCTTTTCTCACAGATGGACCCGTATCCCAACCGAGCATTTACTCAGAGGTTCCCCGCCGCCGCCGCAGAGACGTTACGGCCACACCATGGTAGCATTCGACCGCCACCTCTATGTGTTTGGTGGAGCGGCAGATAACACGCTGCCCAATGAGCTGCACTGCTACGATGTGGACTCTCAGACCTGGGAGGTGATTCAGCCCAGCACCGACAGCGAGGTAAACTCGTTCACCGTCGCGTGTAGTGAAGTATTATAACAGACTGTCAGTCATATTGCTTGTGACATCAGCAATTTAGGAAGTGATTGTTTTTTCTCTCACTCTAACGTGGGCTGTTTTCTCTCAGATGCCTAGCGGGAGGCTGTTCCACGCAGCCGCGGTGATCCACGATGCCATGTACATTTTCGGAGGAACAGTCGACAACAACGTTCGAAGTGGAGAGATGTACAGATTTCAGGTGAGCAGCTTATCCACACGGCCCTTTCTTCAGACATTAAAGATCTTGTCCTCAAGTGTTTCATTGCTCTTATGTGTCAAGGATTGCAATTTTTAATACTATTATCTGTTTATAGCTACATTTTTATCCCTTTATAGTCACATTTCGTGTTGTATGTGAAACAGGTTATCGTGTTTACGCTGTAAGCAGTCATTAAAAAGCACAGCTTGTCATGTTGCCATGTTATTCTGTCCTGAAGACTTTCCTGTGGTGGAAAACTGACTGACTGTTACTAAGTTACGAAGCACTGACACTGGAGACTCCTTCCATAAATAATAGTATGGTGTTGTAAATAATTATTAATAGTATCTGGTGTTGTAAGCATGCTGTTCATTAGCCATCCTGAGCAGATTTCTAAATGTTTTAGGAACTAATAAACTAAACTTTGTTAAACTAATAATAAACTAAACTTGCTTAAACTAATAATAAATTAAACTTCCTTAGACGTCCTTAAACTAATAATAAAATAAACTTCCTTAAACTAAACTAACTAATAAACTAAACTTCGTTAAACTAATAATAAACTAAACTTCATTAAACTAATAATAGATGGCACAATGGTCATCGGCCTCATCCGAGACGGTGATGAGTCTGCATACTGACGGGAGGTTGAACGGCTGGTCTGTTGGTGCGGTCAGAACAATCTGGAGCTGAACACGCTCAAAACTGTGGAGATGACAGTGGACTTTAGGAGCAGACCCCCCCACCCTGCCGCCCATCACCATCACCAACAACACTGTGACTGCTGTTGAAAGCTTCAGGTTTCTGGGCTCCACAATCTCCCGGGACATGAAGTGGGAGACCAACACAGTCACCATCATCAAAAAGGCTGAGCAGAGGTTGTACTTTCTGCGCCAGCTCAGGAAGCTCAACCTGCCTAAGGAGCCGCTGACACAATTCTACTCTGCCATTATTCAGTCTGTTCTCTGCTCTTCCATCACTGTTTGGTTTGGATCGGTCACCAAGCAGGACAAGAACAGACTGTAACAGACAATAAGGTCTGCAGAGAAAATTATTGGTGTCCAGGGGCGCAGATAGGATTTTTGAACTGGGGGGGACTGAGCTGTCAGCAAATGATTCCATTTTGTGTAAATGCATATATATATATATATATATATATATATATATATATATATATATATATATATATATATATATAATGTATGTGTGTGTGTGTGTGTGTGTATATATATATATATATATTAGTGCTGTCAAGCGATTAAAATATTTAATTGCGATTAATGTCGCGACAGTCATAGTTAACTCGCGATTAATCGCAATTTAATCGCACATTTTTGTCACATAAAAAACCATTGTAATTCTCTTATCAGCATATAAAAGTGAATGGGCTTGCTTTGTACCAATGTTTTTGTTTTTTTTATTGCAAAGTATAACATGTCTTGATACAGCCACTGCAAAGTGAAACCTAAGCCGAGCACCGGCGCGGGGCTAGCAAGAGAACCATGAGTGAAATGATCTACTGTTTGAGTTAGTCTACAACTAAAGAGAGACAGGTTACACAGTGACAGTAGGCTTGACATGCTTGATTCTAATATAAAGTACACTATTATATTAAGTTTAAGTTGTTCGTTGATAAATATTGCATTGAATCTGATCTTTACTGTTTCAGCTCACTTAACACATTTTGTACTTTTACACTTTCTGCCTGTTGATGCGTCGCACTGTCCAATCAGAGGCGGCCAAATTTACATATTACAGGAAGGATTTCTGGGATAGCATTGAGTTTACAGTTCAGAGGGATCTGGCTTCTTTACACGCTGTCTTCTTAAAACTGAATAAATATTTAAAAAGAGCCAAATGAGCCAGTCTTTTGAACGGCTCTTTTCAAAGAACGGATCACAAAGATGCGGATCCCATCAAAGAGCCATAAATCCCATCTCTACTAGCGCGCCCTGCCCGCGCTGGTTCTGGGGGGGCGCAGAGGACTCTGGCTGTGCAGGGCGTGGCATTACAGTCGAGCTGCTATCGGTTTTCTAACCAAAGTCTCTGTTCCAAGTTCCTGGCAGTTTCAAAAGCTTATGAAAAACCTACATCATGCCACAGAGCGTTAATCTCGCGATAAAAAAATTATCGCCGTTAAAATTGAGTCAAGTTAACGCGTTAATAACGCAACATTTTTGACAGCACTAATATATATATATATTATCTGCTATACTATATTATCTGCTACTATATATATAGTATCAGCTTGTTGGTCTCAGTGATGGTTCTTGTGGAGATTGTCTTCAGAGCAGCATTCACATCTACTAGTAGATCTTCTGAAGGTACTTGGCAACTCAGCTTCGGTATTCGTCGGGGGCTCCAGGTTTCCAGTTGGGTCACGATCTTCCTTCTCAGGTCAGCAGCTCTTGTGTTGAGGCTGTTAGCTGTTGGGGCTTGGTACCCAATCTCTGGTTGTGGGGATGATGACATCTCCCCGCTGACCTGTCTTCCTGGCTCCCCCTTGCCGTAGCATCGTTGTTGTATTTCATTAATCTCTAGTTGTGATAGCAGATTTCGATTATGGATGTTGGAACACTGGGCTAATAGCTGTTTCTTTGTTAGCCTTGATTGTGGGTTTCGAAGTATCCAATGGTCCCACATTCTCTGCATGTATCCCCTCTCTCTGGGATTGCTTGTATAGTAGCATTCCAGCAAATCCAAATTTTCTGTCCTCGTCCATCGATGTCTTGTTCCAGTAGCCCATTTCTCATCAGTTTGCCCTGGTTCCCTAGCAACTGACGCAGACCTTGTTGACCCGGGCGACGTCTGAGCCGGTATGACTCTTTCAGTTATGTTTTCACTCATTCCTGAGGTAGGCTGATATATCATGAGGGGTTTTTGCCTAAGGACCCTTACTGGATGATGTTTTGCCCCGACCGGGATTCGAACCCCAATCTCCTGCGTCATAGTCAGTGAGCATTACCACTGTACTATCCAGCTGATATCTGGTAGAGGACCCGAGCTTGAGGATGACATGGATACCACCCCCCCGCCGGGGGTGAGAAGGAGATTTTTTTTTTTTTTATGTATATGTGTGTGTGTGTGTACTGAAGCTTCAATATACATTCGAATTGTGAGTTTTCTAACTGAATGAACATTGGTAGACAAAGGCCTACCTGGTCAACATTGCTCGGTTTTTGAAAAAACGCTGTAGCTAATTGTTTTTTGTTTTTTCATTGTTGACCCCACCAGGGATTGCCTGCAGGCCAGGAGGACAATGTGAACATCTTGAATCTCATAATTTCAGTTAACAGTTGCTGCTTACTAAAATAACATTTAGACATAAAAATAACAACATTAAAAGATATTCACCTACAGCCTAGAATGCTGTTATTTTACATTTAGCCTATTTCAGGTAAGTCCAAATTCCTTCTTATTATTATTATCAGACTAGCTACTCAACATTACAAAACAAGTATTTGTCACATCTGGGAAGGCAACAGGCAGAGGATATTTACATCTTTTGGTTCTTGAAACAAACGCTGTGATTTTTTTTTCCCCCCTCTTCTCTGGCTTAATGTGGCAGAAAGATCACCAGCTCGGTCATTAGACAGTTGTTTATGATCACTATGGTTACCGCGACAGGCAAAGTCCCCAGCTCCCCTTAGGACCCCGGGGTCGAGATGGTGCGTTACATTTACATTGGAAGTCGGAACTTGGAGCTCCGAGCAACATAACCTCAGAACTGAGCGCTTCCCAGTTTAAAAACTGGGACATCATGGAACATGGAATTCGAAAAAAATGTCCAGTTAATGAAATGAAACAAAAACCCCAACGTTTATGCTGGGAGATGCTGGATTTCAATGCTTTTCCGACTTCAAACTTACGAGTACAACTGAACGCACCATTAGTCGCAGCAGAAACACCGCTGCTATCAAATGGATGAGATGTGCAGTGTTATTAACCGAGAATTACGTGAAAAATGAACACCTTGCTTTCCCAACTCTGCAAGGATCTGCTCCAGCCTACACCGATTCAAGAAGGGGAAAATGTGGATTGATCACTGACAAGGCTGCTGCTGCTGCTGCTGCCATTTCAACTTTGTGCTGCAGTGTAAGTTAGTCTAACTAACGGAACATTAATCCTCACTTTTTCTACCTATGTGTGGCGCCTTACGTAGGGACGGTGGGTGGGTGGGACAGACGGGGGTCACTATAAATCTGGGGGGGACATGTCCCCCCCATCCCCTGTGCTATCTGCGCCCTTGTTGGTGTCAGCCTGCCCTCCATCCAAGACCTGTACCTGTCCAGAGTCAGGAAACGGGCAGGTAACATCTCTGCAGACCCATCACACCCTGGTCACAAACGGTTTAAACTTCTCCCCTCTGGGAGACGCTACAGAACACTGTACAGAACAGTTTTTTTCCCCTCAGGCTGTCTCTGTGATGAACAGCTAAAACCGGACTCAAATATCAGTAACATCAGCTGTGAAATATCTGCACACTCATACCGTCATTCTGTGCACACTGTATATTTATATTTACTAAGTCATCCTTGCACTATGCACCATTTTGCACCAAAAGATTTTTAAAAAAAGCATATATACATAACAGCAACACCGGAGAGGTATGGAGAGGCCTGAAAACTATCTCTGGCCACACAAAGGACAGTGGAGGGGCCCTGTATCTGGGGGCCAAGACTGGGCAAATGAATTGAATCTCTTTTTCAACAGATTTGACTGTGCCACCCCACCCTCCCCCACTCACCATAGTCCTGACCGGTCTGTGATATCACTCCACCCCCCTCATAATACCTCTGACACCAACAGCTCCCTCCTCACACCACATCACCCCCTCTCTGATCCCTGCCAGACCAATCCACACACTCCACCCCCGACCTCACTCTACAGGACTCACACCTCGGCTACACCCCTCGCCTCTCCATAACAGCTGATCAGGTGTTGAAGGAGCTGAGGAGGATCAAGACAAGGAAAGCTGCTGGCCCTGATGGTATCAACTCCAGACTGCTTAAGGACTGTGCAGATCAGCTCTGTGGGATTCTTCTGTACATTTTCAACCTGAGCCTCAGTCTGGAGAAAGTTCCACTTCTGTGGAAAACATCATGTGTGGTTCCAGTTCCCAAGACTGCGCACCCCAGGGAGCTCAACCACTTTCGGCCAGTAGCTTTAACGTCTCACCTAATGAAGGTCATGGAGAGGATTGTTCTCTCCCACCTCTGACACCTGGTGAACAGCGAGATGGACCCCCTGCAGTTTGGATATCGACCAGGCATTGGTGTGGATGATGCTGTCATTTACCTGCTACACCGGTCACTTTTGCACCTGGAGGGCACTGGGAGCACTGTGAGAATCATGTTCTTTGACTTCTCCAGTGCTTTCAACACAATCCAGCCATCACTGCTTAGGGCGAAGCTGGAGGGAGCTGGTGTCGACTGCCACCTGGCTGCATGGATCATCGACTACCTCATTAACAGACAGCAGTATGTGAGGCTCCGCGACTGTGCGTCTGATGTGGTAGTCTGCAGCACAGGGGCTCCACAGGGTACAGTGCTCTCTCCTTTCCTCTTTACACATCTGACTTCAGCTACAACACGGACAGCTGCCACCTCCAGAAGTTCTCAGATGATACAGCCATCGTTGGACATGTGTCAGAGGGGGACGATGTGGAGTACAGAGAGGTCATCACCAACTTTGTCGCCTGGTGCGAACTGAACCACCTGCGCATCAACGCCAGCAAGACAAAGGAGGTGGTGATCGATTTCAGAAGGATGGTTCCTCAAATTGCACCAGTGAGCATCCAGGGTTTGGACATTGAGATCGTGGAGGAGTACAAATACCTGGGTGTTCACCTCAACAACAAACTGGACTGGACTAACAACACAGATGTCCTGTACAAGAAGGGCCAAAGTCGTCTCCACCTCTTGAGAAGACTGAGGTCTTTTGGTGTGTGCAGGACACTGCTTAGGACTTTTTATGACTCTGTGGTAGCATCAGCGATTTTCTATGCTGTGGTCTGCTGGGGATGTGGAAGTTCAGACAGGGACAGGAAGAAACTGAATAAACTGGTCAGAAGGGCTGGCTCAGTCTTGGACTGTCCTCTGGACTCCATTGAGGTGGTGGGTGAGAGGAGGATGTTAGCCAAGCTGACCTCAATCATGGATAACCCCTCTCACCCCCTACATGAGGCTGTGGGGGCTTTAAGCAGCTCGTTTAGTAGTAGACTGCTACACCCACGGTGTAAGAAGGAGAGATACCACAGGTCATTCATACCTGCTGCTGTCAGACTGGATAACACCCACAACTTGTAACGTAGCACCAATAACCTGTTTGTCATTATATTTGCACTACTTCACCACTACTACCTCTGCCATCTCTCATCGATGCAATTATTATGTGCAATTAATATAGGCCCGAAACTATTTTTATGCATGTGTGTGTGTGTGTGTGTATATATACGGAGTCTACCTGTAATGTGCAGTTTTTCCGAGCCTCTCAATACGGCAATTTTTCTCTACTTTTTCACGGTAGATAATGCAAATAGCCCTCTGTATTTAATCCTTCGTTTGTCTAATTTTTATTTCAGTTTTATTTGTTATCTGTTTGACATTTTCTTGCTACTGTAACACGTGAATTTCCCCGATGTGGGATGAATAAAGTGAATCTAATCTAATATTCCTTGTCTATACATATATTTACCCTTCTACATGTACATAGCTTTTTGTTTTGTTTTTTTGTCTACGCTTTTTTTTTTTCCTGTTTGTACTAAGGGAGCTACGTGAAACCGGAGTCAAATTCCTCATGTGTGTTCACATACCTGGCAATAAAAGTGATTCTGATAAAATAAACTAAACTTCGTTAAACTAATAATAAACTAAACTTCCTTAACCTAACTAATAAACTAAACTTCCTTAAACTAATAATAAATTAGACTTCCTTAAACTAAGAATAAACTAAACTTCCTTAAACTAAGAATAAAATTAACTAATAAACTAAACTTCATTAAACTAATAATAAACTAAACTTCCTTAACCTAATGATAAATTAAACTTCCTTAAACTAAGAATAAAATTAACTAATAAACTAAACTTCGTTAAACTAATAATAAACTAAACTTCCTTAACCTAACTAATAAACTAAACTTATAATAAATTAGACTTCCTTAAACTAATAATAAACTAACTAATAAACTAAACTTCCTTAACCTAATAATAAATGAAACTTCCTTAAACTAATAATAAAATAAACTAACTAATAAACTAAACTTCGTTAAACTAATAATAAACTAAACTTCCTTAACCTAACTAATAAACTAAACTTTGTTAAACTAATAATAAACTAAACTTCCTTAAATTAATAATAAACTAAACTTCCTTAAACGAATAATAAACTACCTTAAACTTCCTTAAACTAATAATAAATTAAACTTCCTTAAACTAATGTTTTAAGGAACTAATACTTAATAGTATTTTTGCTACTTTTATACGTTTGTGTTTGTTAAACATCAAACGTTTTTAATCTGCTTATTATTATGACTACCTTGTGTGCATATCATGGCCAACATTTAAATCCATTTGAATTAGCTGTTACTATAGACACGAGTATGAAAATGAACACTTCAATATAAATCTTATGAATTGCAGCTACTGGTAGAGAAAATTAATCAACATTCAACAGCATTGTGGTATAAATTCAATTAAAGACCTCGCTTCATTGTATTACGACTTAAGTAAAATGTACGTTTGTTAGTTAATTAATTAATTAATTAATTAATTAATTAATTAATTAATTAATTTGTATGTACCCAGTCTTAGCCTTCTAAGAAAAAAAAATTCTTTGCCAGCGTAAGGGAACATGCTGCTCCTTTCTATAATTATATAATATCCGTGGAATGTTAACTTTTGAGAATATTTTTCAAATTGAATACGTATGTCCCAGCGTATAAAATTGTAAATAATAACTCAGTAGTTCCTAAAACATTTTAGAAATCTGTTCAGGATGGCTAACGAACAACATTCTTACCACACCAAATTTTCAGCGAAGGGGAATATTGTTCATCCAACTGCCAAGACAAATTATGGTCAATTTTCCTTTTAATTTTCCGTCTCCAGACTCGGGGACGGAATTCCCACAAGAATCAAAAACTTAGCATCACGTCCATTATTTAAATCAGCCTTAAAATCATATCTTATTTTAAATCAATAATAAGCATTTCTTTCTTTATACCCTAAAAATTCTGTAATGATATAAGTTATCGGCTTACTGTTAGTGTAAGTATGCGTAGAGTCATGTGTAAATAAGTATAGTGTATTTAGCCACACTGTGTATTTGTATAGATCTCGTTTTAATTAAAAAAAAAATTTAATATGACATGGGTGGCTGTTGACACAAAAGTTTATACTGTTTCAACAGCCACACACAACTTGCATCAATAATTGTAGTAACTATTGTTTGCAAATTCTTTGTGTGTTTTATATAGAATCAGGCTTGTAGTACTCGAGTTGGACTTGAGCACTGATGACTCGGACTCGTGCATTAACTGCATTCGGACTTGTAAATTGGAGACGAGGACTTGGATTTTTTTTCTTTATTTTTTTGTAACATGTCATAATAATTTGGGATAAGGTATTTATATTTATATCTACATTAATTTTTGTACGAATTTCGTGTCAGAGTGTCACACCTGTGTGCCTTGGTGCGTGCATCAGATATGCCCCTTTTCCACCAAAGCAGTTCCAGGGCTGGTTCGGGGCCAGTGCTTAGTTTGGAACCGGGTTTTCTGTTTCCACTGACAAAGAACTGGCTCTGGGGCCAGAAAAACCAGTTCCAGGCTAGCACCAACTCTCTGCTGGGCCAGAGGAAAGAACCGCTTGCGTCAGCAGGGGGGGCGGAGTTGTTAAGACCAACAACAATAACAAGACCGCGAAAGGTCGCCATTTTTAAGTGACGAGAAGCAGCAGCTGTACAAACGCAAAGTCATCCATTATTATTATTGTTGTTGCTGCTGCTGCTTCTTCTGTGTTGTTTTTGCTTCGATATTCGCGCCAAGGTTTATGCAAATGTAACTGACGTATACAGTGACGTAATGACGTGGCTTCCCTTAGCACCGCGAGCTATGGAAAAGCAAACTGGTTCTCAGCTGACTCGCAAGTTGAACGAGTTGTGAACCAGCACCAGCACTGGCCCCGAACCAGCCCTGGAACTGATTTGGTGGAAAAGGGGTAATAGATTCTCGGGTGCGCTCCGGACAGCGCGCGCGCCAAGCAGACTCTCGCACGCGCGCGCGCCGTAAATGACTCACACCTGCACAGGATTAAGGCGCAATCAGCGTGCCTGCACAAAAACTCTGAAAACGCACTTACTTTGCGAAGTATTGAGTTGCATTGCTGACAAGCCTTATTTCCTTGTTTGGTTTCCTGATCCCTGACTTCCTGTTTCTCGTCTTTGGTCCTGCCGAGTCTACGATAGCCTGTTTGTGCCTCGCTCGACCTGTCGCCCATTTCACCATTTTACGATTTTGCCTGCCGTTCTGGATTGTTTATGTGTCTTCACTTGTATTAATAAACACACCTTCTGCACTTACATCCGTCTCCCAACCATCTCTGACAGAATACTTCACACTCCCTGATAAAGAGAAGCACATTCACCTGTTCATGCGTCATGCTCAGGAACAAACTAATGTTAATGGCGCTAAAACAGCCGCCGTCAAACGGTGCGGTTGGAGTCTTGTTCTCGGACTCGACTCGAAAGTTTTTTTTTTTTAACGGCTCGGACTTGAACACTGTGGACTCGAGACTGGACTCGGACTCGAGGTTTAGTGACTCGACTACAACACTGATATAAAATTGCGTTAAGCTTTTTAGTAAATTTTCTTTCTTACGTATATTATATACTGTATGTGAATAAAGTTGAATTCTTGATCAGGTTACACGAATTCCCCATTATGTTTTTTCCCCTCTCTTTTATTCTATTAGTTCTCTTGCTATCCGAAATGCACCCTTCATGAAGATTACGGAAAGCTGTGGGAAAACCGACAGTTCTGCGACGTGGAGTTTATCCTCGGAGAGGTCCGTCTGCATCCCATAATGATCCATTTAACGCTTTACTGCTGTAAAAAAAATAGCTGAGATTTTTATGACTCTCGTAACGTTTTTCGCTGTTCACATGCCTCCGGAATGTAAATTTACTTTTGTCTCTTTCTGTCTCATCACTTGCTGTCTCTAGAGGGAGGAGAGGGTTCTGGGCCATATTGCCATAGTAACAGCACGATGTCAGTGGCTGCGGAAGAAGATTCTTCAGACCAGAGATCGACAGAAACAAGTCAGTGTGAGATTACCGTGCTGACACCGGAGTAGATGAAAAAGTGCTCGATGTGTGTGCTTTAGCGTTCAGGTGTTTTCACCTGTGCGGTGTTGAGTGTGTTACCTTGGTGTGTTTGCTTCCTGTGTGCGATTCTTTAGGCACCTGAGAATAAAAGCAGTCACACTCCGGAGTCCAACTGAGTCACGTGATCTCTAACACGGAGTTACAGTGAGAAAGTGAATCGACTCTGAATTGATTCTGAATCGACTCTGAATCAAATCCGGGCAGTCTGTTCTGGATATTTGGACAAACAAGAAGAAAATAAATGCTGGATGTAGTATATAAAATATTTTAAACCAGTTTGATTTCATATTATTTATTTAAGTTTTAGTTCATCATATAGTTATTGAATCATTTATTAGCACTGGCTCCGTCCTCTCTGTGCTTTTTTTTTTTTGATTAACACTTTCCTTCACTGTATTTCTGACCAGCGAATGAAAGAGCACGTTTTCAACCGTGCATGCCCCTCAGCCAACATTTGTTTGCTTTCTAGTTTGTTTAATTATATGCAAAATGAAACCAAACAAGACCAAAGAATCAAATTTTCTCCACAAGCAGACTCATCAGTCTGAAAGCATCTTTAATTTTTTTTTTTTTGCACTAGTTTACTTGCCTCATGCATTTAAAGCTAGACTGCCTTTCAGATTTTTCAAGTGTAGGTCATAAAAAGAATTTTCCCCGACACCTAATTATTTCTGTTTAGTGGACCGAAAGCAACTGAATTGACTTGATCACAGACTTCCAATTTTATTAGTTTTTAAAAAAAATAGAACAATTAATGAATTTAGAGCCACATGGCCCTAAATTCTCCGCTCTTTTTTTCCCACTTCACCGTGACGCAATACAAGATACTGTGTCATGCATGACGTGGTGGGCTTTCCCTGCTTGCGCAAGGCATTGTGGGATACAAATTTGAAACAGGAGAGAAAAATGGAGGACGTGAGTGTGCGAATGAAACGTGAAAGACCGACTACAGTAACAGAAAGCGAGAAGAAAAGACCTTATGTTACAACCCCGATTCCAAAAAAGTTGGGACAAAGTACAAATTGTAAATAAAAACGGAATGCAATAATTTACAAATCTCAAAAACTGATATTGTATTCACAATAGAACACAGACAACATATCAAATGTCGAAAGTGAGACATTTTGAAATTTCATGCCAAATATTGGCTCATTTGAAATTTCATGACAGCAACACATCTCAAAAAAGTTGGGACAGGGGCAATAAGAGGCTGGAAAAGTTAAAGGTACAAAAAAGGAACAGCTGGAGGACCAAATTGCAACTCATTAGGTCAATTGGCAATAGGTCATTAACATGACTGGGTATAAAAAGAGCATCTTGGAGTGGCAGCGGCTCTCAGAGGTAAAGATGGGAAGAGGATCACCAATCCCCTAATTCTGCACCGACAAATAGTGGAGCAATATCAGAAAGGAGTTCGACAGTGTAAAATTGCAAAGAGTTTGAACATATCATCATCTACAGTGCATAATATCATCAAAAGATTCAGAGAATCTGGAAGAATCTCTGTGCGTAAGGGTCAAGGCCAGAAAACCATACTGGGTGCCCGTGATCTTCGGGCCCTTAGACGGCACTGCATCACATACAGGCATGCTTCTGTATTGGAAATCACAAAATGGGCTCAGGAATATTTCCAGAGAACATTATCTGTGAACACAATTCACCGTGCCATCCGCCGTTGCCAGCTAAAACTCTATAGTTCAAAGAAGAAGCCATATCTAAACATGATCCAGAAGCGCAGACGTCTTCTCTGGGCCAAGGCTCATTTAAAATGGACTGTGGCAAAGTGGAAACCTGTTCTGTGGTCAGACGAATCAAAATTTGAAGTTCTTTATGGAAATCAGGGACGCCGTGTCATTCGGACTAAAGAGGAGAAGGACGACCCAAGTTGTTCTCAGCGCTCAGTTCAGAAGCCTGCATCTCTGATGGTATGGGGTTGCATTAGTGCGTGTGGCATGGGCAGCTTACACATCTGGAAAGACACCATCAATGCTGAAAGGTATATCCAGGTTCTAGAGCAACATATGCTCCCATCCAGACGACGTCTCTTTCAGGGAAGACCTTGCATTTTCCAACATGACAATGCCAAACCACATACTGCATCAATTACACCATCATGGCTGCGTAGAAGAAGGGTCCGGGTACTGAACTGGCCAGCCTGCAGTCCAGATCTTTCACCCATAGAAAACATTTGGCGCATCATAAAACGGAAGATACGACAAAAAAGACCTAAGACAGTTGAGCAACTAGAATCCTACATTAGACAAGAATGGGTTAACATTTCTATCCCTAAACTTGAGCAACTTGTCTCCTCAGTCCCCAGACGTTTACAGACTGTTGTAAAGAGAAAAGGGGATGTCTCACAGTGGTAAACATGGCCTTGTCCCAACTTTTTTGAGATGTGTTGTTGTCATGAAATTTAAAATCACCTAATTTTTCTCTTTAAATGATACATTTTCTCAGTTTAAACATTTGATATGTCATCTATGTTCTATTCTGAATAAAATATGGAATTTTGAAACTTCCACATCATTGCATTCCGCTTTTATTTACAATTTGTACTTTGTCCCAACTTTTTTGGAATCGGGGTTGTAAATACAAAGGAAAGGAAACGCAGGACCAAACTAATAAATATCGGCGCTCAGCAAGCACCTCGGTGTGATCAGCTGTTCGTTTAGCGACAGAATGATGTAACTGTCAGTGCACCGTCAAAGGTAAACCTGTAGATGGCAGTAATGCGACACTGTGGATGCCAGCTGCTGTAAAACCCAAAAGAAGAAGAAGAAACCTGCGCATGCGCACACACACGGACTTCCTCTGTCTGCTTGACTGCGCGACGCAAGCGATTTCATGCACATTATTTGCTTTAATCCCGTCAAATTAAATAACTTCCCAGCCACAGAATGGCCTGAGATTTTGTGAGATATTACAGAAATAAACATATATCACAATGGCCATATTTCAGAGTGAACTAAATTTCACCGATTTTATGAAATCGAAAGACTTTAAATTGTTTTAAATTTGCATCTCAGAGTTTTTTAGGCTGTAGCTCCGCATCTGGTGTCATTAAACATTTTACGCAGCTGCAAATTTCTATTTATTTATTTATTTTTATTATTTTTTTTACATAATGACACAAAAAGTAGTATTTACTTTAACTGATTGCATATTATGATATATATATATTTTTTTTTTTTTGACTTTTTTTTTTGTTTTAAAAAGAAAAAAAAAGCCAGGATTGATTTTATTTTCTTTGCTGTTGAGTCAGTGTAAATAGTTTATCTTCTTATGTGTATGTTATTTTGAAGAGTGTTTTATATTTGTGATGAGTTAGGTGTTAATGTCTTCTTTAGATCTCATGTCTAAATTTGGAGGGATGTGTGTGTGTGTGTGTGTGTGTGTGTGTGTGTGTGTGTGTGTGTAGAGAAGTAAACATGAGGCCAGTGAGGAGAGCGAGGAGTCTGGAACAGGCAGACAGAAGGATGGCTCCAGTACTTTAAGGCCATCAGGAGGTCCTCCTCTGTTGGAGGTGTCCATCAGAGAGGCCGAGGCTCAGCCGTTCGAGGTGCTGATGCAGTTCCTGTACACGGACAAGATCCAGTACCCACGCCGAGGTCTGTACTCGTCACACGCTTCTTATGAAGTGGACAAAATTAACAGCAACACATCTCAAAAAAGTTGGGACAGGGGCAATAAGAGGCTGGAAAAGTTAAAGGTACAAAAAAGGAACAGCTGGAGGACCAAATTGCAACTCATTAGGTCAATTGGCAATAGGTCATTAACATGACTGGGTATAAAAAGAGCATCTTGGAGTGGCAGTGGCTCTCAGAAGTAAAGATGGGAAGAGGATCACCAATCCCCCTAATTCTGCGCCGACAAATAGTGGAGCAATATCAGAAAGGAGTTCGACAGTGTAAAATTGCAAAGAGTTTGAACATATCATCATCTACAGTGCATAATATCATCAAAAGATTCAGAGAATCTGGAAGAATCTCTGTGCGTAAGGGTCAAGGCCGGAAAACCATACTGGGTGCCCGTGATCTTCGGGCCCTTAGACGGCACTGCATCACATACAGGCATGCTTCTGTATTGGAAATCACAAAATGGGCTCAGGAATATTTCCAGAGAACATTATCTGTGAACACAATTCACCGTGCCATCCGCCGTTGCCAGCTAAAACTCTATAGTTCAAAGAAGAAGCCGTATCTAAACATGATCCAGAAGCGCAGACGTCTTCTCTGGGCCAAGGCTCATTTAAAATGGACTGTGGCAAAGTGGAAAACTGTTCTGTGGTCAGACGAATCAAAATTTGAAGTTCTTTATGGAAATCAGGGACGCCGTGTCATTCAGACTAAAGAGGAGAAGGACGACCCGAGTTGTTATCAGTTGTTAACAGAATTAAATGATCTGATTATCGATGAAGTCAGTGCTGTGGTCTGTGATTTGTGGTTGTCTACTAAATGTTTTATCAAAAGCCCGAATGAGCAGCCGTTAAATTCCTCAAAAGGTTGGTCTTTTTATTACAAAGTACCTAAATCTTATCCAGTAACTAAACAGGTTTCCTTTAAAATGGATAAATGGGAACACAACGACACTTCATGAGTTCTTGGTGGGGGGGGGGACCACTTGGGGATGGGTGGGGGGAAGGGGGTAACTATCCATTATCTATTACCGCTAGTCATTCTGTTTCACTTTCATATAATAACAAACATATTATATCAAAAAATAAACCTGTTACGTCACACCCTCTAAACGAACCCGCTTCCCTTTCCTCCGATTCTCCCTCAGGCCATGTTCAAGATGTCCTGTTGATCATGGACGTATATAAACTTGCCCTGAGTTTCAAGCTTTCGCGGCTGGAGCAGCTGTGTGTGCAGTACATCGAGGCCTCGGTTGACCTGCAGAACGTCCTCAGCGTGTGCGAGAATGCAAACAAACTGCAGCTCGACCAGCTCAAGGTGACCGAATGAAAGCAAAGTTAGAAATGAGAAGAACGGTTACAACACAGCGCTGACTTTAAGGGTGTTTTGTTTTGGGGGTTTTTTCCCACTGCACAAAACAAGATCTAGCCCAAACAGGAAGCTGAGGGATGTAGCTCATTTTCTACCAAGTGTGACTCCAGTTCAAGCAACTTCACTGTCATTACAGTGTACAGCATTGTGTCATCATTGTGTCACCAAATCTAGATCATGATGAACAAGTCAGAAGCTGCAGGATCAGGCTACAGGAAAAGTCACCGTGATTTTTTTTTTTGTACTTGTTAAAAATAAGAATCCATCCATAATCCCTCCCCCACCTTAAAAAAAAAAAGTTTTAAGACGTCTCGTATTTTGAGTTTTTAACAGAAATGTACAGTACAATACGAGACCATTCTGTCTCTCTCTCTCTGTCTCATCCTGCGTTTGTGTTTTTTGCTCAGGAGCATTGCCTTAACTTTGTGGTGAAGGAGACTCACTTTAATCAGGTGATTATGACCAAGGAGTTTGAGCATCTTTCCACTCCTCTCATCGTGGAGATCGTCCGACGCAAACAGCAGCCACCTCCCAGAGTCTACTCGGACCAACCGGTCGATATAGGTCTGTCCATACAGGTGTCCACAAACTTTCGGCTGAAATGAAATGTTTCAACGTTCAAAAAATACTATAAGCAATAAACAATAATAAATTAAACCAAGTCAATATTTGGTGTGAGACGACCCTCATCTCATCTCATCTCATCTCATTATCTCTAGCCGCTTTATCCTGTTCTGCAGGGTCGCAGGCAAGCTGGAGCCTATCCCAGCTGACTACGGGCGAAAGGCGGGGTACACCCTGGACAAGTCGCCAGGTCATCACAGGGCTGACACATAGACACAGACAACCACTCACATTCACACCTACGGTCAATTTAGATTCACCAGTTAACCTAACCTGCATGTCTTTGGACTGTGGGGGAAACCGGAGCACCCGGAGGAAACCCACGCGGACACGGGGAGAACATGCAAACTCCGCACAGAAAGGCCATCGCCGGCCACGGGGCTCGAACCCGGACCTTCTTGCTGTGAGGTGACAGCGCTAACCACTACACCACTGTGCCGCCCCTGTGAGACGACCCTTTGCTTTAAAAAAAAAAAAAATAGTAGTCTCAGGTCCAATGAGTGCAGTTTTATATGGAAGGAAATGAGCTGTAGGTTTTACTGAGCGTCTTCTAGAACCAGCCACAGTTCTTCTGGACACTTTGACCGTCACACTCGCTTCTTCATTTTGCCCCAAAACCCAGCAGCCTTCATTATGTTTTCTTTTTTAATCTGAAAATTACTCTCTTATGGAATATGCTGCTCAGATACAAACTTTTTTTTTTTTTCCTGTAACACTGGAAAACAAAAATTTGGACTCTAAAATGTTTTTCTACTGACTCGATCATGTAGAAGTTATAAAATAGAAATCTATAACAAAGTTTGTATGAAAAAAATAAACAATAGGGTGTCTAAGATTTTTGCACAGTACCGTATGTGTAATATATATATAAAATACACACAGACCTAAATACCATCCTACATACACTACTAAAATGTACAGGAATGTCTCTGCACCTTTATATTCTATGGACGGTATGTCCTCTTCGAATCCCAAACTAGCTGGCATTAGTGAGCAGGATTTCAGTATCTGAGCTGCGAGTGACATCTTCATATCCTCAGACGTTCAACACCCTGCAATAACCAGGATTTGTGATCATCAGTATCATTATTGTAAGGTAGCTCGATCTAACATCACACATGTTCTGTGGATGAAGGTTTTCGGGTACCATGTTGTCATTTACCAATCACTTGTATTGACTCAGTCATGTGATTGGATTGAAATTAATTTTGTGCGATAACAAACTGAGCCTTTCAATCATTTTTCAAAATGAATAATACTGAACTAATAACGTGATGTTTTATAATGTTATTAGACGTTGTTTTCTGTTAGATCTTTTGTTGTGATGTTTCATGTTGGATGTCCTGTTGCTTTTGTTAGATGTTGAGTGAGTTAGATGTTTTTTTTGTTAGATGTTGCTTTTGTTAGATGTTATTACTTTTGTTAGATGTTATGTTGCTTTAATTAGATGTTTTGTTGCTTTTATGTTAGATGTTATGTTAGATGTTACTTTTGTTAGATGTTATGTTGCTTTTGTTAGATGTTATGTTAGATGTTATGTTGCTTTTGTTAGATGTTTTGTTAGATGTTATGTTGCTTTAATTAGATGTTTTGTTGCTTTTATGTTGAGTTAGATGTTACTTTTGTTAGATGTTATGCTGCTTTTGTTAGATGTTGAGTTAGATGTTATTAGATGTTATGTTGAGTGTTAGATGTTGAGTTAGATGTTGTTAGATGTTATGTTGAGTTTGTTAGATGTTGAGTTAGATGTTATTAGATGTTATGTTAGATGTTATGTTGAGTTAGATGTTATGTTGAGTTTTAGATGTTGAGTTAGATGTTGTTAGATGTTATGTTGAGTTTGTTAGATGTTGTTAGATGTTGAGTTAGATGTTATGTTGAGTTTGTTAGATGTTAGATGTTATGTTGCATTTGTTAGATGTTGTGTTGCATTTGTTATATGTTGAGTTAGATGTTGTTAGATGTTGTTAGATGTTATGTTGAGTTTGTTAGATGTTGTTAGATGTTGAGTTAGATGTTATGTTGAGTTTGTTAGATGTTAGATGTTATGTTGCATTTGTTAGATGTTGTGTTGCATTTGTTATATGTTGAGTTAGATGTTGTTAGATGTTATGTTGCATTTGTTGGATGTTGAGTTAGATGTTATGTTGCATTTGTTAGATGTTGAGTTAAATGTTAGATGTTATGTTGAGTTAGATGTTATGTTGCGTTTGTTAGATGTTGAGTTAGATGTGTTGCTTTTATTAGATGTTTTGTTGCTTTTGTTAGATGTTGAGTTAGATGTTATTATGTTAGATGTTGCTTTTGTTAGATGTTATGTTGCTTTTGTTAGATGTTACTTTTGCTAGATGTTATTATGTTAGATGTTATGTTGCTTTTGTCAGATGTTATGAAGTTAGATGTTACTTTTAGATGTTATGATGTTAGGTGTTATGTTAGATGTTGCTTTTGATAGATGTTATGTTGCTTTTGTTAGATGTTATGATGTTAGATGTTATGTTGCTTTTGTCAGATGTTATGATAGATGTTGCTTTTGTTAGATGTTACTTTTGCTAGATGTTATGATGTTAGATGTTATGTTGCTTTTGCTAGATGTTATTATGTTAGATATTATGTTGCTTTTGTCAGATGTTATGAAGTTAGATGTTATGATGTTAGATGTTACTTTTGATAGATGTTATGTTGCTTTTGTTAGACGTTACTTTTGCTAGATGTTATGATGTTAGATGTTATGTTGCTTTTGTCAGATGTTATGTTAGATGTTCTGTTGCTTTTGTTAGATGTTTGAGTTAGATGTGATGCTGATTTTGTTAGATGTTATGATGTTAGATGTTATGATGTTATTTTTGTCAGATGTTATTTTTTCTTTTCGCAGTTGTGATTTTGTTTTTTCTTTGGTGGTTTGTCATACAGGTACATCGCTGGTGCAAGACATGAAGGCTTATCTGGAAGGGGCGGGGCTGGAATTCTGTGACATCATCCTGCTGTTGGACGGTCATCCTCGGCCAGCGCACAAAGCCATTCTGGCAGCTCGCTCCAGGTGAACTTTTGTCACTCCGGCCACAAAGTCTCAACTCTGGAAAGATCTGTGCATCTTCATGTTCTTTTCCCCCACAGCCCTGCTGAACTCTCAATAGATCACAAGCTGCTGATTTATTACTTTTGTAGTCAGTCATTTCACTCCATCCCTTTTTGCTGCTAGCTATTTTGAAGCGATGTTCCGCTCGTTCATGCCCGAGGACGGACAGGTGAACATCTCCATCGGAGAAATGGTGCCGAGCAAACAGGCCTTCGAGTCCATGCTGCGCTACATTTACTACGGAGACGTCAACATGCCTCCAGAGGACTCGCTGTATCCTTTTCAACGTTGCCAAAATCTCATAACACTAAACACTGTTATAGAAAAACAATCAGCTTTGAGGTGGTAACTCGTAAGTAACCCGGCTTTGTGTCGTGCCGCCGTTGATTTATTTTCCTATAACGACACACCCTCGAGTGTTTTATTCCTTCCTTAAGCAGTTTAACACAACGTGTATAACAAAGTGCGGCGAATACATGAATGATGTTTTGGGGTTGAGATTATACACCGTGTTATGGTTGTATTGGTGTGTTTTTCTTCCTGTTGCCTGAGGTACTAAACATTTCCCCATCTTTCATCCTTAACCCGAGGACAGGTACTTGTTTGCAGCTCCGTATTATTACGGTTTCTCAAACAACAGGTTGCAGGCTTACTGCAAGCAGAACCTGGAGATGAACGTTACTGTGGAGAACGTCCTGCAGGTAAGACCTCAGTGGATTGCTTGCCAACCTGCTAAAAATACCAGGAGCTCGGACGGAGACTGGGAACATACTGCATTTCTGTACATACAGCTGCGTGCACAAGATGAACAGCAATCACAGTAAAGTGTGCCTTTACTACACACGCATGAAAACTAGATAGTAATAGGACACGATCGTTTGCAGCCTCAAACTGAATGTGTTTCGGATATTTTATTTATGAGTTATAATCCTCAAACACGTATTTTGACGTTACTTTCTCAGCTATAACAAGGGTGAGTGATAGAACCGAAACATTATCTCATGATTTATATTTTTGAAGACGTTTCTTACTGTATTTAGACATCTGAGAATTACAAACCATGCATTCGAGCTACACAGTGATGAAATAACCCTGAGCGCCTTCGTGTTTGGCGTTTATTCGCAACAAGTTAGCTGGTTCACTATGATACCTGATGTATAGTTACCTCCTTGAAACAACAAACTGTAAGTGAATACGTGTGTGTTGATTCATCGGAAGCTAAGGAATCACTTCACGCTAGACGATTTTGAGCCTTCAGGGAATACGAAAGAGCTACTTTGACAACCAGGAGGGTGTGGCTTCCATCCCTGGAAAGTTTTGTCGGGTTGAAAATCGCCGTGGGTCAAGTGCCGGATGAATTCATCCGTCGCAAACGTGAAGGCATCCTCGAGGCGTACGTGGGCTACCAGGGGTTACCGTAGTGTTCCGTCACAACCATCGAGCTTAAAATGTTCACGGAACAACATTCAGAAAATGAAAAGTTTGCCTGGGGGCGGGGCTTATTTCGTCTCGCCGTACTGCAGCTGTGAAAACCGTACACCCTGCCGTCATTGCCGTAAGACCATAGGTCGTCGGTTTTACCGGCGTCTTCCATCGCTACCGTCACAGCGACCGTAGCTTCATTTACATATTTACTCCGCCCACGTTTTTGCAACCGATCACCTCTAAAATCTACCACTGATCAACCAGCTGTGTCTGACGTTAGTGTAACTCATTTAAAGGTAAGACTTTATTTACTGTTGATGCCAGGGCCGCTGACAGCTTTGGCTGGGCCCGGGACAAAATGCTCTGAATGGGCCCCCCCCCATACCTGTCAACTTTGAGGTTTGAAAAAAAGGGATATTTCCCAGATTTTTAACTCAAAATAAGGGAAAATTTCGGAAAGTCATACCCTTCACCAAAAGTGGGTGTGTAGTTGAATGGGGGGCAATTTTCTATCTAGTATTTGTGATTTCCTGTACTCTGGTGCATGTTGGTGATAGCCAAGACCCAAACTCAATATGCTTATGGTTTATAGAGTGCATTTGTGAATAAACTATACATTTATTTTTATTTGCTTTCAGTGGTACCAGTTATTTCCCAAATTAAGGGCTAAAATACGTATCTTATGTTAAAATAAGAAAGGTCATTATATAACCAGTCAATAAATTCAATTCCATTGCAATGTATTATGGTTTTACCATAATCATGGCCTCGGAACGATAGATAGATAGATAGATAGATAGATAGATAGATAGATAGATAGATAGATAGATAGTAATATAAAATATTAATCCAAGAGTGATTTAAAATGGGTAAGTTTCAGATAGAAAATAAAATAGACAATGAGTGGATAAAACAGTTAATACACCAATTAGTTTACACTAGGCTATTTATGAGGTCTTAGCCAGGACATACTTAATGTAAACATGTGTAGCTTACCTTTGATTATTTGGGAGGCTTTCGTTTTCCCCATGGAAAATTTCTTTGCGATGGAAGAGTCTGGGAACATTCCAGCCACGCACTTGTTGAAATCATCAAAGAAAGAGAGGCTAATGTTTTTCTTAGCTATTAGCATCGCCATCTTCACCTCAGACCTAATCAGTGTTGCCAGATACTGCTGACGTTTTCCAGCCCAAAATATGTTCAAAACCCGCCAAAATGCACTTGAAACCGCCCAACTTGGGCGGGAAACCGCCCAATCTGGCAACACTGGACCTAATCACTTGCTCAGCCTCGCCTCCGGACGTAGTTATGTAATTACTGATGCCTGAGAGGGCGGGGACGTGAATTCATGGCCCGACTTCCTGCTGTAAACTCCTGTCAGAGGCGCGTCATGAATTCTGGACCTACCGACTTTTTTATATTGTGAAAATACAGGACTTTTATATAATGTCAAAATACGGGATATTTTCGGGAAAATTAAAAAAACGGGAAGACAGCGGGAAATAAGTCAAAATAAGGGATTTCCCGGGAAAAACGGGAGGGTTGACAGGTATGCCCCCCCCCCGGGCCAACCCACACATACACCCACCTCTCTTATCCCAGTCTCTACTCACTCCAACCCTTAAATGACAGGTATTCAAAAAGGTATTCAAAAAGGTATTCCTGAACTCGTGGATAGTCTACTATAATCACGCGATTGGGGTGCTCTTGAAGGAGCAGCGATGGACGGGGGATTTCGGGCAGGGCTGGGGGCGAACATAGTATACTGTGCGTGCATACTGTCCAGTGTGAAAAGCAAAGAAGAACACACCGCTCGAGAAACGGCGGGATACAATTGCGGGCTAATGTGAATATTCTTAGCTTCAATCAGATATATGAAACACAATGTTATTAAGCCATTGTGGTTATGAAATGATTCAATGCCCTGTGCGTTTGATATGGTGTTCAGTGTGACTTGCTCTCCCCTCGTTTGTAACATGAATTGCGTGCCGCGCTTGCCTTGGTTGGGGTTATTTTACGGGGCTGGAAAAAGTTGGCTGTGTCTTACCTGGCTCAGCTGCCCCACTGCCTTTGCTAGTACCTGCTGCATCATCCGAATCTTTTTTAAAATATTTATGCAGTGAGCCCCTGAGTCTCTTGGTTTCTTCCTCTCTTTTTCTCTTTTCTTTTCTTTTCTGTGCTCCTGACTTGTGCATGTCGGCAAATGGCACGCACGCTAATTGTCGAAGCGCTATGATCGAACGATGTCGTTTTTTTCCCCTTAATCAAAGAGTCAGACCAAACCATTTTTGCATTAGGGGTGGTAGGGGGTTACTGACGCCTTTTTCAAAGACAATAAAGGCAAAAGATCTAGAAATCATTTATTGAATGCAAATATAGCACATTTCTCCCCCAAATCAACACATTTTGAAATGAAATAAAATAATTTAATCGCAACTTCATGAGAGCCCAGTTCTGGGCCCTCCCCATTCCTGGGCCTGGGACAACATACCCGTTTGTCCCCCCCTGTCGGCGGGCCTGGTTGATGCTGTGAGCAGTCATGATTCGGTTCACTAGTAAACTGCTGGGAAAATAGTAGCTGTTTAAAAGTATCAAACATGCCAAAAAAATCTGACCTTGATTTGATCAGGGTTTGTGATTTATTCTCAGAAAAGTGTATTGAGAGAGAATTTATCGCGATATCGAGATTATAAACTACTTAGCGCGTGGTTTTTACGGGAAAATATCAGATCAAGGTCTGTACGAAAAGACCCAAGTCTGATATTTTCCCGTAAAGACCCAGCAAGCGAGGTTAATCAAGAGTTTATTATATGGCTTTTTTTTTTTTAATTTCTAAGATTAAAATAGACAGTCATTATAATGAGGCATGACGCTGTTTTCGGTCATGTCATATTTGTAACGTAGTCGAGGCACGCGTGCAGAATAAACAGCTGGCGGTTTCTGAATGCTCTTCATTGCTCATTTCTTGAATAACTCAGTGACTCTTGTCTTTTGTGTTTCGGCCATTTTTGATTTCCAGTTAATCTTTTGTTTGTCGTTTTGCTTTTTGTTTTTTTTGCAACATTGAAAGCTGGCGCCTTGGAAAGAAGGTCTGTAATCACCCACGAGCATTATGGAAAAATTCTGCCTGCCAAGGAACCAATCAGAGCGCACGATTTTACCGGAAGTAGCTCGTGCCATATAATAAATCCTTATATTGCCCAATTTTCTGGTTAAACTTAGTGGATGTATTGCCTTATTGTAATGCTTTAAAAGGAATAGTAACGACCAAAATTAATTAATAAAGCGAGGGTGGGGATAATGTAAATTATTTATTTTATTATCAAGCACAAAACTATCAATAAATCACGGTGTCTGGATCCTGGAAAAAGGCAGCCTTGCCTCAGGGCTAATCTCGCATGACGTCACATGTGGAACCCCGGTTATCTGGGTCATTTCCGTTCATCTGATTCCGTGCTTGTTTACTCACCGAGATTAGATATTGTTGTTGGAATCTTACAAAAATAACGTGAAAGTGCTGCGTTGTGTTTGGATGTTCAAATCCATATACAACAGGACATTCAGTTCACGAATTTCTCATCTCATCTCATTATCTCTAGCTGCTTTATCCTGTTCTACAGGGTCGCAGGCAAGCTGGAGCCTATCCCAGCTGACTACGGGCGAAAGGCGGGGTACACCCTGGACAAGTCGCCAGGTCATCACAGGGCTGACACATAGACACAGACAACCATTCACACTCACATTCACACCTACGGTCAATTTAGAGTCACCAGTTAACCTAACCTGCATGTCTTTGGACTGTGGGGGAAACCGGAGCACCCGGAGGAAACCCACACGGACACGGGGAGAACATGCAAACCCCGCACAGAAAGGCCCTCGCCGGCCACGGGGCTCGAACCCGGACCTTCTTGTTGTGAGGCGACAGCACTAACCACTACACCACCGTGCCGCCCAGTTCACGAATTTCTGAGAAAAAAAGCACAAATCTAAAGCGATAGTGGGTGAGGTTTGTGCAAACGAAGCAGGCAGATTTTGTGTCACCTACTAATAATAAATCTGATTCGTCAAGTATTCGTCACCATCAGAACAACCACATGGGAATTAGTGGAGCAAAAAAGAAACCCATTTATTTAATAAACTAGCAGGTTACCTGGTGTTGCCCGGGTTTTGCAAAATTCTAGGTTGCCCCCAGACTTTCATGTCAAATTTGGTGAAGATCCGTCAAGAAATGGTGATGTTAACCCAAGACAAATGAAAATCCAAACATCCACCTCTCAGGGGCCCACCGGGGACCCCCTGGGGCCCAAATATGGAATTTCTGAGTTCTGCCAAATTCTGGCTATCTCCTGTACCTACTTGCCAAAATTGGTGAAAATCCGTCGAGAAATGGTGACGTTGGCTCAAGACAAACAAACAAACTTTGCCGCTTATTATATACGGTAGATGACATTTGAGCTGACATTTGGACAGTTTGTCGATTCCCCTATTATCGCCCACTTCATATTTTCTTTCAGTAATTACGCTGAATAAGTGTACGTTTTAAAGATTATACAGTGGGGCAAAAAAGTATTTAGTCAGCCACCAATTGTGCAAGTTCTCCCACTTAAAAAGATGAGAGAGGCCTGTAATTTTCATCATAGGTACACTTCAACTATGAGAGACAGAATGGGGGGAAAGAATCCAGGAAATCACATTGTAGGATTTTTAATGAATTAATTGGTAAATTCCTCTGTAAAATAAGTATTTGGTCACCTACAAACAAGCAAGATTTCTGGCTCTCACAGACCTGTAACTTCTTCTTTAAGAGGCTCCTCTGTCCTCCACTTGTTACCTGTACTAATGGCACCTGTTTGAACTCATTATCAGTATAAAAGACACCTGTCCACAACCTCAAACAGTCACACTCCAAACTCCACTATGGCCAAGGCCAAAGAGCTGTCAAAGGACACCAGAAACAAAATTGTAGACCTGCACCAGGCTGGGAAGACTGAATCTGCAATAGGTAAGCAGCTTGGTGTGAAGAAATCAACTGTGGGAGCAATTATTAGAAAATGGAAGACATACAAAACCACTGATAATCTCCCTCGATCTCACCCCGTGGGGTCAAAATAATCACAAGAACGGTGAGCAAAAATCCCAGAACCACATGGGGGGACCTAGTAAATGACCTGCAGAGAGCTGGGACCAAAGTAACAAAGGCTACCATCAGTAACACACTACGCCGCCAGGGACTCAAATCCTGCAGTGCCAGACGTGTCCCCCTGCTTAAGCCAGTACATGTCCAGGCCCGTCTGAAGTTTGCTAGAGAGCATTTGGATGATCCAGAAGAGGATTGGGAGAATGCCATATGGTCAGATGAAACCAAAATAGAACTTTTTGGTAAAAACTCAACTTGTCGTGTTTGGAGGAGAAAGAATGCTGAGTTGCATCCAAAGAACACCATACCTACTGTGAAGCATGGGGGTGGAAACATCATGCTTTGGGGCTGTTTTTCTGCAAAGGGACCAGGACGACTGATCCGTGTAAAGGAAAGAATGAATGGGGCCATGTATCGTGAGATTTTGAGTGAAAACCTCCTTCCATCAGCAAGGGCATTGAAGATGAAACGTGGCTGGGTCTTTCAGCATGACAGTGATCCCAAACACACCGCCCGGGCAACGAAGGAGTGGCTTCGTAAGAAGCATTTCAAGGTCCTGGAGTGGCCTAGCCAGTCTCCAGATCTCAACCCCATAGAAAATCTTTGGAGGGAGATGAAAGTCCGTGTTGCCCAGCGACAGCCCCAAAACATCACTGCTCTAGAGGAGATCTGCATGGAGGAATGGGCCAAAATACCAGCAACAGTGTGTGAAAACCTTGTGAAGACTTACAGAAAACGTTTGGCCTCTGTCATTGCCAACAAAGGGTATATAACAAAGTATTGAGATGAACTTTTGTTATTGACCAAATACTTATTTTCCACCATAATTTGCAAATAAATTCTTTAAAAATCAGACAATGTGGTTTTCTGGATTTTTTTTCTCATTTTGTCTCTCATAGTTGAGGTATACCTATGATGAAAATTACAGGCCTCTCTCATCTTTTTAAGTGGGAGAACTTGCACAGTTGGTGACTGACTAAATACTTTTTTGCCCCACTGTATTTCTGCATTTACTGAGGTACATGTAAATATTTTCCCTGTATTTTGCAGCGGCCAGATTTGAATAAAAATCCACAAACCAATCTGTGTTTCCAGTTCTCTCTGGCTGGTGGTGCGCTATCGGCGCTGAGCGGGACTGTCGTGAACTGGCAGTTTCTCGTCTTGGGGGCTCGAAAAGATAATCATTTACTCTGGAATATAATTGATAATCATCTGCCCCTTCATCCGACATACAAGAATCCCGATCACTGTCAGAATTCTCTCCACATCGTGATTCCGTATCGAGACTGGTCTAACCACTGCTGTACACGGGAACGAAACCGATACCTGAATTGTTACACGTGTGACGTCATCAAAGGTGGAAAGTAACGAAGTACATTTATTTGAGTACTGGACTTAAGTACCGTACACTTTTTGAGTATCTGTACTTTACTTGAGTATTATTTTTGTTGGAAACTTATGACTTCTACATTTGAAAGGCAAATATCGTACTTTTCACTCCACTACATTTCTATCAAGGTCCTCGTTACTGTGAAGCAGCTTTGAAAGTGGATGTTTTTTGTTTTCTTTTCTAAAACGTGATTGGTTTCTTCACAGGTGACACTGAGACAGCCTATCAGTAATCGCTAGGGTCGCGTCACGTCCGTAGACTATAAAATCAAGATCACTTTCTCAGCAGCATTATTTGAACACGATCAGTTGATGGCAGAATGCAAGGAGGCGGTTCTTCTGGAGAAACATGGCTATACCTAGAACCCATGTTTCAGTTTTCAGGAAGGATTAAACATTCGTTTGTTTTGTTTGCCAAAAACGAACCACATGACGGCCTACAAAAACTCTCCGTCCAATACGCGGAAGCATATTGAGGTATATAAACATTTTATTCCAAGAGAAAGCTTGCAACGAAGTAGTCTGTGCTTTTAGAGCTAGCGATAATGTTGCAATAGCTATGCAGTCTGGTTAGTCAAATGACTTTCTATGGATTTGCCCACCAAGTTGCCGTAGCCTTGTCCATGACTAACGTTTACATATAGCTAGTTAACTTGGACACTGTGAGTTAGCATGTAAAAACGGAGTTACGCTAACATGAATAACGTTAACTTTAGCATAATCTTGCCAAATAAACAAAATGTCGAAATCTTTCTTTTCTAGTAACGTTAGCTACCCAATATGATTTCAAGTTTGCTAGCGTGTCCGGTGGAGCTTCAGCTCTACAGGTTCTACAAACTAGTCAGAAAATCCAGTCGGTTGCTTCAGAAGCATTAGGTTTTGGAAGCGTTGTGGCAATAATACAACGATGCGTTGACAGAATACGTACTTTTAATACTTAAGTATTTTTAAAAGCAAGTACTTTAACTTAAGTAAAAATTTGACTGGGGCGGCACGGTGGTGTAGTGGTTAGCACTGTCACCTCACAGCAAGAAGGTCCGGGTTCGAGCCCCGTGGCCGGCGAGGGCCTTTCTGTGCGGAGTTTGCATGTTCTCCCCGTGTCCGCGTAGGTTTCCTCCGGGTGCTCCGGTTTCCCCCACAGTCCAAAGACATGCAGGTTAGGTTAACTGGTGACTCTAGATTGACCGTAGGTGTGAATGTGAGTGTGAATGGTTGTCTGTGTCTATGTGTCAGCCCTGTGATGACCTGGCGACTTGTCCAGGGTGTACCCCGCCTTTCGCCCATAGTCAGCTGGGATAGGCTCCAGCTCGCCTGCGACCCTGCAGAACAGGATAAAACGGCTAGAGATAATGAGATGAGATGAGATGAAAAATTTGACTGTACAACTTGTATCGGAGTAACATTTAACCAGTGGGATCTGTACTTTGACTTAAGTAATAAACTTGGGTACTTTGTCTACCTCTGGACGTCACGTACCCCTTCGGGATCTTCCAGATGAATCTCGGTAGATTCCGTGAAAATCGGCTGATCTTATTGATTTTCCATCAATTTCGAAAACACATGGTCCATCAACATAATGATTTGTTTTGTAGAAGGAAAAAAGTGGGGTTTAGGGACTTTAAATATTGGTGTAAAATCTCACATCTAGTCCTTGATGTACATGTCGAAGCTTCATGGAGATGAAGAACACGAGAGGGTGCGTTCTTTCGACTTTTTACACTAATTTCACGAGCGAGAGAGAGAGAGCGAGAAGAAAAAAAAACAGAGGCTGGTAAAAGAATGACTGACTGCAAACTAATGTATTTTAATGGATATTGTATATTAACTGTAAATGTAAACGGATCGAAAATTACACCATGTTTTTCTTTAGTTAGTTAATTAAATGACAGACCAAGGAAATTTTCTCTGGTTTTTTTTTTTTATTATTTTCAGATCCTCGAGGCAGCGGATAAGACTCAGGCTCTGGACATGAAGAAGCATTGTCTGCATATTATAGTGCACCAGTTTATCAAGGTGGGTGTACTGCTGAGCGGCGCACTGCGGCTGTGCTGGTTACCTGACCACGGCTAAAGCCTTCTTCATCTCGCTGCCGTCTGAACGTTCCGATCTGCATCTAAATCAGATTAGCGTGGTCATTAGCGCTCGACACAATCCAGTGTTTGCATGGAGCATGAAAGTACCAAACACTAGCGCAGTATTTTATTTTATTTTTTATTTATTATTATTATTTTTTAAAATTCTGCTCAGTTTTGTTTGCTTGTTTTTGGCTTGTGTTGTTTCGTTTACTGTCGGTTTATTCGTTTTTTGCTCTGCTCTCCTTCCCCTAAAGGTGTCCAAGCTCCCCAACCTGCGATCGCTCAGCCAGCCGCTGCTGTTGGACATCATAGAGTCTCTGGCATCACACATATCAGATAAACAGTGTGCCGAGATGAGCTCCGATATATAGGCATGTCTCCTGGTCTCGTCTCTTCTCTTCTCACCTGTTTGTTTATTCATCTCATGCAGTGTCTCTGCCGTGCCCCCCCCCGTCCCTTTTCTCCACGCTTGTTCTTCCTACAGCCTGCTTCTCTTTCCTCTAACAACTGAATCTGTGGACATTTCTGTGCATGGTTTACTTCCTGACAGATATACACTAACACGTTCATTTTCTAATATACGAAGTGGTTTATTTAAAGTACCTCTGAACATGTCACCTGAATCCGTTTACGTAGGATTATAAAATCGTCCTACGATAAATGATTCCCGAATTTATGAATATGCAAATCAGAAAGGCTTTCTCATGACCTGCTGCTGTAAGTAGAACGTAATCGTCGGCAAATAACCGTGGTACAAGTGGAATAGAACGCTGTATGACCAAAAGTATGTGAACGCTTGACTATCACACCCATATGTGGTTCTTTCTCAAACCGTCCCACAAAGTTTGAAGCACGCGGTTGTATACTTTGTACGCTGGAACATTTAAGATTTCCCTTCGATGGGATGAAAAGGCCCCAGACGTGTTTCAACACGACAGTGCTCCTGCGCACAAAGCAAGCTCCGTGAAAACTTTCAAATCTGGTGTGGAAAAATTCAAGCGTCCTGTATAAAGCCCTTACTGAACTCGACCCCACTGAACACTTTTAAGATGAACTGGGACGAAGGTTATGTGCTCATCATGTCGATCAGTGCCTGATCTCGCTAATGCTCTTGTGGCTGAACGAACGCACATCCCACCCCCCAGCCACGCCCCAAAATCTAGGGGAAAGCCTACCGTGAAGAATGAAAGTTATTATAGCTAATCAGTGGGACTAAATCTGGAATGGGATGTTCAACAAGCACATATGGGTATGATGGGCAGGTGTTCCGATACTTTTGACTTTCAGCGTAGTTTGTAAATGTTGTCTGTACATGACTGTGTCTTTCAACTCGCTAGTAAATTTCTGTCATTTAATGATTTGCATATCAGACGTGATCGGTCCAGAGGCTATTTTCTGACATCACAATCTGAGCGAGTCTTTTATCTCGTTCTGTTTATAACACTTGAAGCAAATCGGTTATGTTTTTAAGTTCAGGGGTACTTTAAAATGATTCTTGACATTGTAATGTAAACGAAAACATGTATCTTAACATAATGGCAATTATGTGACCTATTATTATTATTATAACCAACACCTGTTAAGTATCATTAACGTCTCTTTACACTGGTGCCGTTATTAATCAATCCCCTTAAGTGCTTTGAATCTCTGAATGTTTTCTACACTGCACTGTAAATATTATATACTGAGATTTATTTATTCCTAAACCGTTCCATTTATTTTTTTGACCTCTTTATTGTTCGTTCTAAATGCTTCTGCTTGCAGTTGAATGACTGTAACCTAAATAAATGTACAGCTTCATATTTCTGGTACTGTACGATTTCTATATTAACTGCAGAGACCTTAAGTGGACTTACTGTATCTATATTACGTCTTCCTTAATAAAATTTCAAAAGTTTGATTTGGGTGTATACTGGTTTACCTCTGTCCGTCCGTATCTCCATCTGTCCTTTTTCTCAGCGACCACAAATCATAGCCACTTGGTACCGAGCTTCAGCTTGGGGTTCTATACCATGTATACCGTTTTCAGGTCTGTCGCACATCGACTTCCTGTTTACTGACGGAATCTATTTACGAAACATATAGCGTGAATTTACAAAATTTTCATAAAATTTTTCTCAGCAACCACAAATCACAACTGCTTGATATTTGGTACCGAGCTTCAGCTTGGGGTTCTATACCTTGTATACCGTTTTCAGGTCTGTCGCACATCGACTTCCTGTTTACCAATTGAATGTATTTACGAAACATATCACATGGATTTACAAAATTTTCATAACCCTTTTCTCAGCAACTACAAATCACAACTGCTTGATATTTGGTACCGAGCTTCAGCTTGGGGTTCTATACCATGTATACCGTTTTCAGGTCTGTCGCACATCGACTTCCTGTTTACCGACTGAATGTATTTACGAAACATATAGCGTGGATTTACAAAATTTTCATAACCCTTTTCTCAGCAACCACAAATCACAACTGCTTGATATTTGGTACCGAGCTTCAGCTTGGGGTTCTATACCGTGTATACCGTTTTCAGGTCTGTTGCACATCGACTTCCTGTTTACTGACTGAATGTATTTACGAAACATATAGCGTGGATTTACAAAATTTTCGTAACACTTTTCTCAGCAACCACAAATCATAGCCACTTGGTACTAGGTACTGAGCTTCAGCTTGGGGTTCTATACCGTGTATACCGTTTTCAGGTCTGTTGCACATCGACTTCCTGTTTACTGACAATGTATTTACGAAACATATAGTGTGAATTTACAAAGTTTTCATAACCCTTTTCTCAGCAACCACAAATCACAACTGCTTGATATTTGGTACTGAGCTTCAGCTTGGGGTTCTATACCATGCTCACTGTTTTCAGGTCTGTAGCACATCGACTTCCTGTTTACCGACTGAATGCATTTACGAAACATATAGCGTGGATTTACAAAATTTTCGTAACACTTTTCTCAGCAACTACAAATCACAACTGCTTGATATTTGGTACCGAGCTTCAGCTTGGGGTTCTATATCGTGTATACCGTTTTCAGGTCTGACGCACATCGACTTCCTGTTTACCGACTGAATGTATTTACAAAACATATAGCGTGGATTTTGACGCTATTTCAAGAAGCAAAATGCTATTTCAGAATGACAGTTTACCAGGATGCTGTTTGAAATTCCTGGGAAGAGACACTGCTCTTTACTTACTTGTTTCAAGGTTAATTATTTGTTAAAGTCAACATTCATAATAAGTGTCCTATTCCTTCGATTGCTTGCATTCTAATATAAGCGAGAGCGGCGTGGGGGGATACGTAAGTGAGCAGTAGCTCACGGTCAATCTTGTTTATTGAGTTTCACATCAGTGGGAGTGAATACTTATGCAATCACAATCACTTTTGTGTATGTTTGGGTTTGTTTTTTTTGTAAATAGTTTTGCACTTTGATTTGATGTGCCATTTTGTGTACATTCATGACATAAATCCCAATTAAGTCCATTTCATTTCCAGGTTGTAACAATACAAAATGCAGAAATGTTCAAGGGGGAGTGAAAACTTCTGCAAGTCACTGTAAATCTGATAACGGACTTGTAAACAGACTGTAAATCTACCAGACTTGGAATTCAGATGGTTTCTGCAGTTGCAACAGTGTTTTAGTTGTTTCTTTGTCGAAGTGATGACCATCTTTCTACCTCCGACTCTCTGCTGATTCTTGGATGGAGAGGATGAAACAAAAGATGGAATGAAAGAGAGGTTTTTGGACAGAAGCACAAAGACGCTCATTGATGGTGCGAGTCTACGCTCTTAAACGCTACTGCCAAGCAAGTGCAACTGGACCTGAGGGGCATTCAGGCCACCCAAAGCCTCGGGGTTTCAACATGGGCACAAAAAAATATCACTGCTGCTTTAACGGTGAAGGAAACCGTATGAAGAATTTTGCTTTCTCTTACATTTCTCTTACAGTTGTGTTTTTAAATTCTGAACTGATTTAAAACCTAGACAGATTTCAAATGCAGCGTAACCGCAGCGTGGAGTTTAGTGACGTGAATCTGATGGTCATCGAATGGTGGAAAAGCTTAAAATTTACAGCTGAGCCGTATTTACAATTTGAGTTATTTTTCTTTTTTGTAATGTCAGGAATGAACTTTCTATAATTCACTACTGTTACTACTTCTTTCTTTGTGTTATTAATACTCAGTGTGCATCCTAACATAAATAACACCTCACTTTCAGGCCCGACATTACGAAATGATCAGATTTGTTTTAAATATTCACATAAAATTATATTTTAAAAAATTAACTCGACATTAAATCTATGAAAAATTTATATGTGTAAAAACCTCACACACTATCACGTAAAAAAAAAAAGTGTAACATACGTTTGTGTAGCTTTTGTGATGTTTTCATTGAGTAAAACTACAACCCCGATTCCAAAAAAGTTGGGACAAAGTACAAATTGTAAATAAAAACGGAATGCAATGATGTGGAAGTTTCAAAATTCCATATTTTATTCAGAATAGAACATAGATGACATATCAAATGTTTAAACTGAGAAAATGTATCATTTAAAGAGAAAAATTAGATGATTTTAAATTTCATGACAACACATCTCAAAAAAGTTGGGACAAGGCCATGTTTCCCACTGTGAGACATCCCCTTTTCTCTTTACAACAGTCTGTAAACGTCTGGGGACTGAGGAGACAAGTTGCTCAAGTTTAGGGATAGGAATGTTAACCCATTCTTGTCTAATGTAGGATTCTAGTTGCTCAACTGTCTTAGGTCTTTTTTGTCGTATCTTCCATTTTATGATGCGCCAAATGTTTTCTATGGGTGAAAGATCTGGACTGCAGGCTGGCCAGTTCAGTACCCGGACCCTTCTTCTACGCAGCCATGATGCTGTAATTGATGCAGTATGTGGTTTGGCATTGTCATGTTGGAAAATGCAAGGTCTTCCCTGAAAGAGACGTCGTCTGGATGGGAGCATATGTTGCTCTAGAACCTGGATATACCTTTCAGCATTGATGGTGTCTTTCCAGATGTGTAAGCTGCCCATGCCACACGCACTAATGCAACCCCATACCATCAGAGATGCAGGCTTCTGAACTGAGCGCTGATAACAACTTGGGTCGTCCTTCTCCTCTTTAGTCCGAATGACACGGCGTCCCTGATTTCCATAAAGAACTTCAAATTTTGATTCGTCTGACCACAGAACAGTTTTCCACTTTGCCACAGTCCGTTTTAAATGAGCCTTGGCCCAGAGAAGACGTCTGCGCTTCTGGATCATGTTTAGATACGGCTTCTTCTTTGAACTATAGAGTTTTAGCTGGCAACGGCGGATGGCACGGTGAATTGCGTTCACAGATAATGTTCTCTGGAAATATTCCTGAGCCCATTTTGTGATTTCCAATACAGAAGCATGCCTGTATGTGATGCAGTGCCATCTAAGGGCCCGAAGATCACGGGCACCCAGTATGGTTTTCCGGCCTTGACCCTTACACACAGAGATTCTTCCAGATTCTCTGAATCTTTTGATGATATTATGCACTGTAGATGATGATATGTTCAAACTCTTTGCAATTTTACACTGTCGAACTCCTTTCTGATATTGCTTCACTATTTGTTGGCGCAGAATTAGGGGGATTGGTGATCCTCTTCCCATCTTTACTTCTGAGAGCCGCTGCCACTCCAAGATGCTCTTTTTATACCCAGTCATGTTAATGACCTATTGCCAATTGACCTAATGAGTTGCAATTTGGTCCTCCAGCTGTTCCTTTTTTGTACCTTTAACTTTTCCAGCCTCTTATTGCCCCTGTCCCAACTTTTTTGAGATGTGTTGCTGTCATGAAATTTCAAATGAGCCAATATTTGGCATGAAATTTCAAAATGTCTCACTTTCGACATTTGATATGTTGTCTATGTTCTATTGTGAATACAATATCAGTTTTTGAGATTTGTAAATTATTGCATTCCGTTTTTATTTACAATTTGTACTTTGTCCCAACTTTTTTGGAATCGGGGTTGTATAAATCAGGCATATTTTGAGTTTTGTAGACATATACCGTGTCCTCCACAATTATTGGCACCCTTCATAAAAAGGGTTTGAAAGGATCGACCTTTCGGTGAAGTCGCTTCATCTCACACTGAAAACATGAAAAAATTTCAACCTGTAATTGAAATAAATGTATGCAGAGAGGAAAAAAAAATTTCTCATCAAGAAATGATTATTTTCAACAAAAACACATGTGCCACTATTATTAGCACCAATGCGTTTACTACATTTACTGTACTAGTGTGTGTTTAGGGTGGCACGATGGTGTAGTGGTTAGCACTGTCGCTTCACAGCAAGAAGGTTCTGGTTTTGAGTGTGTGTGGAGTTTACATGTTCTCCCCATGTCTGCATGGGTTTCCTCCGGGTGCTCCGGTTTTCTCCCACAGTCCAAAGACATGCAATTAGGCTAATTGGCTACTCTAAATTGCTCATAGGTGTGAATGTGTGTGAATGGTTGTTTCCCAAGCCCGGAAATGGGGGTATCCGAGGTAAAACGATGCTCCAATTAATATGATGTGGATCAATAGGGTCTACACGGACCCCGACCTGGAAACAGTGCTGGACAAGGAGGAAGAAGAAGAAGACTTATTCATTATTAAATGAATCAGTAAGTAAATAAGTTCATTAACAAATAAATATTCATTTTCTGAAGTGAAATACAGTCATGTACTGAAATTAAATAAAAGGCTACAACTGTGTAAATCTTTAAAAAAAATAAAACTTGTGAAATTAAATTTTTTTTATCTAAAAACTGGTGACTAGTCAGAAGAAATGAAGTGCAACAGGGGGACATTTTGACTTTAGCTCATTTTTTTGTTTCTAAAGACGGAAAAACTATACCAATTTATTCATTCCTGTTTATAATTCAACTCAACATGGAGGTGACAACTGAGTACAAAACATCCAGTAAATCTTAATTTAATAATCTTTAACAGTCATAAAGGTCTCGTCCTGAATCTGTTCCCGTAAACCAAACTGATCCTCAAATATGAAATTTAAAAACTTTGGAAAAGGTAATTAAAAATGAATCAAACTACACATAGAACTAAATCTAACGTCTCAAAAATAATTCAATAAATGAATAAATAAACAGTGGGGGACAATCCAAACTACAAAAGCTCTCACAGGAATGCACTCAATTGTGTTATTTCTCTTAGATGTCATTTGAAACGTCCTTTTTTTAAAAAAAAAAAAGTATTTCCTGCCAAAATTTAACCAATTACAGCTGAAAAACCAATTCTGCACTTCTGCTTTCTCTTTCACTGGAGAATTAACACCTTTATGATATTCTTAAAGCATCCTAAAAGTTTACAAAATGCTAAATTTCAGTGTATTTACTTATAATTTTAAGTATTCTTATCGTATAACTTTAAGTGACCTTCCATGTCTTCTTAAAGATAATGAAATGCTGTTAAAAAGAACGTTTGTCATTTAAAGTTACTAAATTTAACATTTAAATGTACTTAAATCAGTACTACTTTTAAGAATACCAATAAAGGGTCTTAAAGGTACTAGTATATTTTATGAATTTTAAAAGTTCAGTAAAGGTACTTAAATTTACTACTAAATTTAAGGTTCCTTTAAAGTTTAAATTAAATGCAATTAAATTCATATTTTCACCAAGTGTATGTGATGCTCGTGCCTTTATCTCCAACCTGCTCATGTTTTGGGTGTCTTCAGTTTCTCAAGGACGTTTTGGATGGAGATCAGGCCCGGGTTTCCCAAAAGCATCGCAGCGCAAAGATCAACGTTAAATGGTCGAGCGAGCGAGCAGCACAATGAATACTCTCTCTCCTAGTTAAGACACTCTTAGCGTTAAGAGGCTTTTGGGAAACCCACCCCCAGATCTTTAAAAAGGAAGGAACTTTTCTAAGAGTCTTTGGAAACCCAGTCCTTTTTGTTCAAATAGGAGCATTGATATCAAATAAATCAATAAATACACAAATAAGAATGAAATCAGTTTGAATGCCCAGGTGAACACACACTGATGCTCCTCAAAGGTTCTTGCAGTCCTGGCTCAGGTGGATAAGGCACCATACCATAAATCTGGGGACCCGGGTTCGATTCCGACCCGAGGTCATTTCCCGATCCCTCCCCGTCTCTCTCTCTCTCTCTCCCGCTCATTTCCTGTCTCTACACTGTCCTATCCAATAAAGGTGAAAAAGTCCAAAAAATATCTTAAAAAAAAAAAAGGTTCTTGCAGTCCTTTCTGATGGGTTTTATAGAGAACCTTTATGGGTTTGTGTAAAGACAAGCAAAAAAAAAAAACTTTCTAGAGCTATAGATTTAAATTTTTTTCTTTCTATGAATGTGATTGCTCTATACTTTACTTCAGTTTTGGTTTTACTTGCGATTTACTTTACCACATTTTCCCAACACACTTCAAAACATATCAATGACTTAACAATCTACATATTTTAAAAGCCAAATATGCTAAATAAATCCTAAATCCCTAATAAAACTAATCTATAATGTCTGTGACACTAAGAACCGTTAATTTCCTTCCACCTTGATACTGTATATTTATCTGTAAATGTCTCCATGTTTTGTGTGATTAGCTGCTAATATACTTAAATGCTAGCACTAAAGAGGTAAAAATAAAATAAAATAAAACAAAAAAACACCACACACAGAGGTAAGTGACCCGGTATACCACTACAAATATATACAGTCGCTGTCAGTATCCACATTTTATATCTTTATTTAGCTAGCTTGTGTTATGACAGCTAGCTTAACATGGAAGCTAGTTTGTAGCTTGTAGAGTCATTATGCTAGCTAAAGTCTGAGACTTTCATGGCTTAGCTGCAGAGTAGCTGGTGTTTGTTAGCTTTAGTTCATGTTCTACAGGAACGCGAACTAGCTACAGGATTTCTTATCCATTTTCACCGTCAGTAATCAAACTGAACATGATTTAAGGATCCAGACTTCTTTCTCAATTAAGCTTCTTTCTTGCACTTTTATTAAGTACATTAAAAAGTTGGTGCTTTTGTATTTTTGAAGTTTTTAACCAAGCTAAAACATATTAGCTTTGCAGCTCAGCAAGTTTTCAAAATGTTGCCATTCTAGTAGTAGTAGTAGTACCAAAACAATCAGCAGTTCATAAAGGAGAACTGAAGGCAATTTTTTTATCATCAAAATTCTATTTCAAATTTTATTAAATATAGGAATACATTTTTGATCGCTATTTTGTCGCTGCTATAGCAAGTTATGAGTGTTTGAAATACGCTCTGTAATATATCAGTCCGTATGTCAAAGCGATGGCCGTAAACGAGATTCGTTGAGACCTGTGCGAGACATCGTAGGATGGAAGTAAAACGTACAGCGGAAATCAAAGTGACCAACATCCGCCAACGCTGTCAAAAAAACGCGCGCGCCCTCTTTTGAATGCTGACTTAATCAAGCTGGAAGTTTTGTTTGTTTTGATAGCAATCAGGAAAGTTTGAAAAAAGTAAGCAGTAATCGTCACTTAAACTCGTTTTTGTTCAACATTTCGTTTGGAAAACAGTTTTCAAAATGGCGGCACTGACACCTGGCTGACACTTGATGTTTCGAAGTCTTGCACAAGTCTCGTGAAGATCGCATGGACGAGTGATGCCTTCCGTGGACCAAACAAACTAAATTCAACACGGCTAAAAACCAAACAGGCCGATAAGTATAATATTTAATTGCAATTAGTTGCCAATATGAGTCACGATATGAGGTTACTAAAACCAAAAATGTAATTGAATAATATGTTTAAAAATGACTTCAGTTCTCCTTTAATATATTTCAGCTGGCAACAATTTTTTTTTAACGCTAACTGATGCAGTGAGTAGATTCTCATTTCTTAAACACGTCAGAAGACGTATCCCATGATCATGGAAAAGATGTTACTGTGTTTCAGAAGGTCAAATTATCCTGTGTCAAGCAAAGAAAACAACTAAGGAGGTTAAGGCGATTAAGCTGTCCAACACATTATTAAACCCTGGAAGGATAGTGATGAAGTATCAACTTTGCTGAAGAAATGTGGTCGGAAAAAAATCCCGACTGACCATGATCAGAGATCACTTCAAAGCTTGTCGAAGTTGAATCATAAAAATTCAACAGTCAAACTCATGGCTATGTTTAATAGTGAAAGTAAGAGCATTTCCACATGCATAATGCAACAAGGACTCACAGGATTGGGACTAAACAGCTAAGTGTCCATAAGAAAACTACTTGTTCATGAAAATAATCAGTAGAAAAGGCTTGAATTTGCTAGGGAGAATAAAGATTGGACTCTGGAGCAATGGAAAAAGGTCATGCGGTCTGATGAGTCCAGACTGACCCTCTTCCTGAATGATGGGCGTGTCAGGGTAAGAAGGGAGGCACATGAAGCATCATGCATAGTGGCCACTGTGCAAGCCTCTGGAGGCTTGTGGTCAGGTCGAGGATCAGCAACGTTATCTGGCAATAAAACGGAGTCAGCTCACGACCTGAATGTGCTGAATGACCGGGTTATCGTGAGGATTTTTACTTCCCTGATGGCACGGGCATAAAATTAGGGCTCAGATTATGAGAGTTTTTGGACCGTGCTGGAAAGACTTTACTAAGTAGGTTCAATTCTCCCATCGCCAAGACAAGATCTCAGCGACAAATGAATGCAACTCTGGATGGAAATAAATGTTGTGATGTTGCATAAGGTTGTTGAAACAATGCTATGGCACATGTGTGCCACAGTCAAGGCTAAAGGTGGGTCAACGAAATATTCAAGTATCCAACTTTTTTTTTTTTAAAGCCAGGCAGTATATGTGTTTATGTATGTACATGTATATATAAATATAAAATGTATATATTTTTGGGTGGCACGGTGGTGTAGTGGTTAGCGCTGTCGCCTCACAGCAAGAAGGTCCGGGTTCGAGCCCCGTGGCCGGCGAGGGCCTTTCTGTGCGGAGTTTGCATGTTCTCCCCATGTCCACGTGGGTTTCCTCCGGGTGCTCCGGTTTCCCCCACAGTCCAAAGACATGCAGGTTAGGTTAACTGGTGACTCTAAATTGACCGTAGGTGTGAATGTGAGTGTGAATGGTTGTCTGTGTCTATGTGTCAGCCCTGTGATGACCTGGCGACTTGTCCAGGGTGTACCCCGCCTTTCGCCCGTAGTCAGCTGGGATAGGCTCCAGCTTACCTGCGACCCTGTAGAACAGGATAAAGCAGCTAGAGATGATGAGATGTATCTATTTTTCTGTAACCTATAAGCAGCTGAGATATTGCACTTCAGGATATTGCACATTCTGAATAAGTTCTCCAAAGTGGGCAGTGAGCAGCCGATGATTTACGAGGTGGTATTGATGACCCTCTGAAGAGGCGCTCCTGTCACTGCTGAGCAGTTGGCGTACCACACAAAGATACAGTCTGTCAGGACACTCCTGATTGAGCAGTGGCAGTAGGACATCAGCAGCTCTTGCAGGTTGTTCAGGAAATAGCGGATCCTCAGGAAAAGGAACTTTCTAGAAACTTTTGGGCCTGAGAATGTTCTGTTTTTCTGAGTGTTATACGTTTTTTAGCATAATGGTAAATCCATCCATCCATCCATCCATTTTATCCTGTACAGGGTCGCAGGCAAGCTGGAGCCTATCCCAGCTGACTACGGGCGAAAGGCGGGGTACACCCTGGACAAGTCGCCAGGTCATCACAGGGCTGACACATAGAGACAAACAACCATTCACACTCACATTCACACCTACGGTCAATTTAGAGCCACCTTTGGACTGTGGGGAAAACCGGAGCACCCGGAGGAAACCCATACAGACACGGGGAGAACATGCAAACTCCGCACAGAAAGGACCTCGTCGGCCACTGGGCTCGAACCCAGAACCTTCTTGCTGTGAGGCGACAGCGCTAACCACTACACCACCGTGCTGAAAGAAGGCATGCTGCCCGTCTAATGGTAAATCATAAATGGTAAATGTAGCATTACTTTAATTTGTCTAACTGCAAATATGATGCAATTCTGGGATCAGATATACAAATTCAGCCCGATTTTGACACAATTTTGTTGACAAATTTCCAGCCTTGTAGTGTGACATAATCGAAGAACAGTAATGTGGCATCTTGGATGCCCATTGAGTTTCTCGTATATTCTCACCTAGTTTGACAACTCCTATGATATGCTTCTTGATAGCCATCATTGACAATTTTTTGACCCTCCTACCAGACAAAGTTCAAAGATGTTAACGATGATTGGTCAATCATCACCAGTTTCCTGACCAAGACACGGCAAGAATTTATGGCACTGTGATCATCTAATCTGATACGGTGACAAAAGTATCATGTAGTCTGACCACTAAGAACATGAGTGCAGGAGATGTTGGAATTGCAGGAACGTTTGGAAGAACTGGCTCGTTTTGATCATATTCACCATGAGCTGAGGAGAGAATTTTTTTCAATGAGTGTTTGCACAGAGGTACTGTAATAATCTCCAGTAACGGCATTTTATAACGCTAATCTGCTTGTAGCTCGAATATATTTTATCTGTAGTGTCTTTAATTAGTTCGTATCACTGTACAGATTTGCCTATAGCTCCTATATAAACTAGCTTTGGGTTCATTCTTGTGTCTCTTTGTTCTAATTGTGCCTTCATCCTTGACCTGCTCATGTTTCGCCCTACGGAGGCTCCTTGCGCTCCAACCGGATTCAAATCTAGACCTATCTTATTTCAGCTTTTAAAAAGCCCTTATTGTCCTCTATGATGATATTCATCACTTCTGTTGAACAGAACGGCTCTTGTGGAAGGACATGCATAAGGATTACTGCGTGCTTCGCTTATTAAAACACCTGATCACGAGGAGTGGGGTTGGGCTGTGCCTGTGGCTCTGTGGGTCCTGGGGAGGGACAGATTAAAGCAGCATCAGTTGGATCGAGGCTTTCTGAGATGTACAGAGTGAGGAAGGATCCAGGATTGACGATGGTGATTCTAACCACTAAGCTTGTACAGAGAGCGTCACTCTTTGTAGCTTTCGGTGGCCTCGTCACAACGTTCATCACCACATTTTTGCCACTGTGGAAGACGATGAACTCGGAGCTGAATGAGATGGAGAACTGGTACGAAGGTCTGTGGCACACTTGCATTTTCACAGAGGAAGTGGGTCTCCATTGTAAAGCCTTCGAGTCTCTCCTCGCCCTGCCTCCAGTCACACTTGCTTCAAGGATTCTCATGTGTATATCCATTGCGACTGGGTTCCTCGGCGTGTTGGTGGCGTTTTTTGGACTCGATGGTGTTGAGATCGGGGCCGGTCGTGACAGGTTAAAGAAAGGACTCCTCATCCTTGGTGGTGTGCTGATCTGGGTGTCAGGAATCACAACTCTGGCCCCGGTTTCACTGATAGCATACGTGATGGTGGTGGAGTTCTGGGATGAGGGTCTTCCTGATGTGATGCCACGCTGGGAGTATGGGGAGGCCATGTTCTCCGCCTGGTTCTCAGGACTTCTGCTGGTCATTGGAGGATCGTTTCTTTTCGTCGCAGTGTGCATGAAGGACCACGAAGCCAAGCAGCAAAGGAAAATCTTCTCACCTACTCATGAACTTCAACCAAGGACTCAGCACTACCTAAAGACCGAGGTCTTATAGATTTATTTTTACATTTTCCACCATACAGTGTGATAGAACGATGAATTGAAATGTTCAATGACTCAGATGAAACACTCACCCACCCACCCACACACACACACACACACACATATGCTGCCTGGTTTGTTCGTATGTGCTTGTGTTTAGTATTTTTGTAATCCATACTTGTTGGTGCTCATTAAATCTGAGAAAACAATCATTGCTTTCAGAGATTGTTTCATTTGGAAGACAGTTTGGCAGAGTTATCTGTATATTTATTTGATTCTCAGCCATTTGAGTGATTTCAAGACTCTATTTTTCTTTTCCTTCATTCAGAAACCTATTCAACAACTTGCCATCAGTAAGTTCAAGGAAAGCCAACATATGTTCTCACACTTCTTTTATTTGCAGAACTTGCACAATGAAAATCTTAGTAGGATGAAAGGTAGGGTGAGATTTGGTGTCAGCGTCCATTCAGGGGTTTTTTATGACTTCATTTATAAGAAGAAGAACATGCCCACCATCTGCATTTGAATTTCTCACGTTGTAATAAAAAAATGGGACGAGGCAAGAGCATTAAAGGAAAAAAAAAACCTGTCCACGGGATGCAAAAGTCATTGGAGGCAATGGGTGGGTGGGCAAAGAGTGGGCCTACCAGTTATTACAGAATACTGAACTGACAGCATTTTTTTTTTGTATTTGTGATAACTGTATCCATATTACTCAACACCATCTCATCTCATCTCATTATCTCTAGCCGCTTTATCCTGTTCTACAGGGTCGCAGGCAAACTGGAGCCTATCCCAGCTGACTACGGGCGAAAGGCGGGGTACACCCTGGACAAGTCGCCAGGTCATCACAGGACTGACACAGACACAGACAACCATTCACACTCACATTCACACCTACGGTCAATTTAGAGTCACCAGTTAACCTAACCTGCATGTCTTTGGACTGTGGGGGAAACCGGAGCACCCGGAGGAAACCCACGCAGACACGGGGAGAACATGCAAACTCCGCACAGAAAGGCCCTCGCCGGCCACGGGGCTCGAACCCGGACCTTCTTGCTGTGAGGCGACAGCGCTAACCACTACACCACCATGTCGCCCCTACTCAACACCAATTATACATAAAATGCCCCACTGGACTCTTAACAGCTTCTGTTAATCAAGTCGACTTATAAAAGTTCATATTATTCAAAAAATCTTGACTGACCACGATGTTTATATTCCAGAAAAATAAATCTTATTCGAACAAATCAGATGAGACATCACGTTCAATCCATTATGTTTTCTTTAAAAAGGTTTCAGAAATGTGACACTCATAAACGTGACAAAAATACAGTCAGTCATTTTGGCTGAGCTACAAAACATCAAAAAAGAAAAAATAAGCATAGGAGAAAGACAGCAGCGTTGTGTGAATGGCAGCGCAGACCGACACTGATATCTTTTCTTTTTTTTAAGCTTTTAAAACCTTTTAGTCTGGGGATGTGACTGGAAGACAGGTGACTGAGTTTGAAGACATCTCATGTTCAGGGGTGACTGAGGACAAGTGCAGCACAGGTGTGCATTTGCTTTACAATTAGGCCGTAATCCTGACATTGCTCAAAAAGTAGGACACTCAGTAGGCTGAAAGCACAGTATTGAAGCAGCTGTACAGGTGTGTGTAACCGTAGCTGGTTCTAAGTGTTTTAAGTCCATTAATGGAAAAAGAAACCACACGCCAACCTTGTCACTATAGTATTCAGTCCAGGTGAAATTTTGAGTACTAGGTTGTAAAACTTCACTTTTCACTTTGCTTTGATTCTTTTTATTACCACATCCTTTAAAAATGAACAAAATAATCTAGTGTCACCATGATAAGTATGGAATAAAACACTTATGGGTGTTTTCATTATAGGAAAATCAATCAGTAACAGCTAACAGTGCATGTCCTCAACATGTTTTATTCCTGTTACACCATAGCGATTTGCCAAACCTAACCATTTTTATTTATTAAGGAATGACATCATATTCTTTGTCCATTTATAGTTACGTTTAGTGTTATGGAACATTTCTGTTCTCCTCATGTTATAGCAGCTCTGAACAGTTGTTCCCTCACAAGCCTCTCTTTATTTCTGTCTTATTAAGTTAATAAAAAACATCAAAAATAAAATGTTGCCTCGGACTGTGACAAAGCACTAAAACTAGAGACTCCTTCAGAAAAAAAAACCCCCTCAAAGAATCAACAAATATATAACTACATTTGTATGTGGTTATGTGGCACATCTGCCATACAAGACCCTGTGAATGAGCTGTTACTATAGAAACAATAAGAAACTAGAAGGGCACACAGTAGAGTGTATACCTCCACCAAGCCACATATTATCAACATCAAAATCAAATCACTTAAACCTAGGATAATACTAAAGCTGTCCACCAAATTTCATCCAAATCCGTTCACTATTTTTTGAGTTACATTGGGAACAGACAAAAAAAAAAATCCTGGATCTGTATACATATCTGGATCCTGGATCTACATACATACCTGGATTTGCATCAAAATCTAATCAATTGTTCCTTTGCCCATGGCTCACCTTTCCTCCAAATTTCATCCAAATCCGTTCACTACTTTTTGAGTTACGTTGGGAACAGACAAAAAATCCTGGATCTGTATACAATCTGGATCCTGGCTTTCTGGTTGGTGTCATTTGTTTTAACAGCGAGACAATCAACGCCAAACCACTCTGTCTTTCATGCAAGTTTCTAATTCACTGACGTTGTTGATGTTAGTGTCGTGAACAAGAGTGTTAACAAAAGTTGATGGTGGTCATCCTCTCTCAGCGTAGCCATGGATTGGTAGCCAGGTAATTATAAGGTGTGCAGGAGATGATGTGTCCAGGAATGTATGACCAGCAAGTTTTAGATGTTGTTCCTTGATAACCTCTGAAGTTCTGCTCAAACTACCATAAACTGTTGAACTTAGACTGGTTAACGGGGCTCTGGTAGTGTCTATGGACTGCAACATAGATTGAGTGACTGGAGAGTGATAGATAAATACTTCTGTTCAGTCTTCATCACACGCTGTTCATCTATATCACATCTTGATGGAGGGCACCCGCTCAGAGTGAGCATTCCATAGGGGTGTAGCACTTGCCAGCACACCCTGAAATTTTCCACCGGCAAATGAAAAAACAATGGATCCTGGATCCACATGCATATCTGGATTTCCATCAAAATCTAAATAATTGTTCCTTGACCCATGCCTCACCTTTCCACCAAATTTCATTGAAATCTGTTTACTACTTTTTGAGTTACATTGGGAACAGACAAAAAAAAAAAATCCTGGATCTGTATACATATCTGGATCCTGGATCTACATACATATCCGGTTTTGCATCAAAATCTAATCAACTGTTCCTTGGCCCATGGTTCACCTTTCCACCAAATTTCATCCAAATCCATTCACTACTTTTTGAGTTATGTTGGGAACAGCCACAAACAAAGGTGAAAACATAACCTCCTCCAACAAAGTTGGCAGAGGAAATTATAATAAACTCATTAATATACACTAAACTGCTGATTTTTCTGTAATACAAAATTAATCGACATCTTCTGACCAGTCAGAATTGAGACTTCTTGAGACAGTGGTGTAGTGTAACAGGTGTTACTCTGTTCTTCTAAAGCTTTATGACCCCCCACCAGCAGCCACCAGTGAACATATCCGCTCCGTGTTGATAGCTAGGAGTTATTTTCACTTATTGAACAGCTTCATGGAGCAGTCAGCTGGAGAAAGAGCTCCATCGCAGGACACCAACATTAACATTCAGCTTGGCTGCTGAAGCCAATGCATTATTCAACAGCGTACTTCTCACTTTTACTATTTGTTTATGGCCCTTATGGCTTGCCATGTGGGTTTGATCCTTTTGTAGCATTATGGACCATTACGTGATTGAACTGAACTAAATGACATCCGTCAGGATGAAATGCTTTCGTCCTTCTGTCCTTGACGTCCTCATCATGATGTGTGGGCATCACTGTGCAGTTCGCATTATGATCACTAGAGGGACACTATATGCTTTAAATTTGAAGCTGTAAATGTAAAAATATTTTTAATTAAAATAAAATACATATAGCTCGGTTGTACTTTTATAGTCTTGTTCGCAAGATGTAGTTAAAGAAAATGTTAAGACTATATATAATATTAAAGGGCTCTTCATAAAGATATCATAACACATGGATATGCAAATGAGCCATATGCAAATAATGCACAAGTTTATACAAACAGCTTTTGTCAGTATTAAAGTAAAAAGTCTTGAATTGGCATTACAAAGCTTCATAACACACTTATAGGCATTAATTAGCAGGACATTTATGGCTATAATGTGTAAAAAAATGGGAACTGTGCTAGTTTTTAATTTATAGGCATCAAAAACATGACTAGGAATGAGAATTGGCACTAAACGTAAAGTACGTTTTCTGATTACGTAGTAACTATGGATGGCCTTTCTGTTTCTTCATGTGCAGCAGTAAAAGACCTCGGGGTGATCACTGACTCCAGTCTTTCATTTTATTACAAGGATCACCTTCTTTCGGCACGGTGGTGTAGTGGTTAGCACTGTCGCCTCACAACAAGAAGGTTCTGGGTTCGAGCCCAGTGACCGATAGGGGCCTTTCTGTGTGGAGTTTGCATGTTCTCCCCGTGTCTGCGTGGGTTTCCTCCGGGTGCTCCGGTTTCCCCCACAGTCCAAAGACATGCAGGTTAGGCTAATTGGTGACTCTAAATTGACTGTAGGTGTGAGTGTGAACGGTTGTTTGTCTCTATGTGTCAGCCCTGCTATGACCTGGCGACTTGTCCAGGGTGTACCCCGCCTCTCACCCATAGTCAGCTGGGATAGGCTCCAGCTTGCTAGCGACCCTGCACAGGATAAGCGGTTATGGATAATGGATGGATGGATGGATCGCCTTCTTTCATCTCAGAAATATTGCTAAGTTAAGAAACATAACGTCACTACATGATGCAGAAAAACTAGTTCATGCCTTTGTTACCTCTACTTTGGCTTCTTGTAATGCCTTACTGTCTGGATGTCCCAGTGGGTGCATAAACAAGCTCCTATTAGTCCAAAATGCAGCAGCAAGAGTCCTGACTAGAACCAGAAGATATGACCACATCACCCCTAACTTATCCACATTGCATTGAGTCCCCAATCAAATTTTGCATTGATTATAAAGTACTACTATTGACCTACAAAGCACTGAATGTTCTCATGCCACAGTACCTGAACGAACTTCTGGTCTTTTATGACATGCTATGCCTTCTTAGATTAAAAGGTGCAGGCTATTTGTTGGTACCTCAAATAGTGAAGGCTGCAGCAGGGGGCAGAGCCTTCTCTTATAGAACATTATACAAATAACTTGACTAAACAACCCCTGAGCATGTTGAAACATTTAACATGATCTATATTGCTTAATAAGGGTGGTACAGTGGTGTAGTGGTTAACACTGTCACCTCGCAGCAAGAAGGTTCTGGGTTCGAGCCCAGCAGCTGGCGAGGGCCTTTCTGTGTGGAGTTTGCATGTTCTCCCCATGACTGCGTGGGTTTACTCTGGGTGCTCTGGTTTCCCCCAAAGACATGCAGGTTAGGCTAATTGGTGGCTCTAAATTGACCATAGGTGTGAGTGTGAATGGTTTTTTGTCTGTGTCAGCCCTGCGATAACCTGGCAACTTGTCCAGAGTGTACCCCACCTCTCGCCCATAGTCAGCTGGGATAGGCTCCAGCTTGCCTGCGACCCTGTAGAACAGGATAAGCGGCTACAGATAATGGATGGGATATATTGCTTAATAAACTCTTATTAGAAATATGCAATTTAGATAGATCCCCAACAGGGGGTCATTCCTATGTTCCCAGGGTGCTATGTTCCCCATTTCGTCAAAGTCCTTCCCACGCCATGTGGTGCATAGGGTGTCGCCGAGCTCCGTTTCCATATCCCTCAGCCTCTTGCCTATTACATAGCTAGGGTTACAGTGGGGGGCGGGTCCTCTGGTAACTGCAAGAGTTTGACTCCCCACTTGCATCTGTATTGCAGTGTGCCTTGCCAGACAGCAGTAGGTACCATTTTTATGATAGTCTTTGGTATGACCCAACCGTGAGTAGAACTCATGATCTCCCGAGCGAGAGGTGGACACGCTAACCACTAGGCCAACTTGCGGTTCCCCATATAATATAAACCTGAAAAAGATGTTCCCTAGCTCTTTGTTCGCAGAATATGACAGGGACTATCGTGGGGCTGGTTTTAGGGTTAGGGTTAGGTATTGGTGAGAGTACAATGATTCACCCC